>NW_010201595.1:0-7068 GCF_000695765.1 Mesitornis unicolor
ACATGCAACCCACGTAGCTGTCCTTCAGAGAGGAGGACCCAAAAAAGACTTTTACAGCCTACTTTTTCATAATGAAATCTCATCACCGAAAGCAAAGACCATCCTAAAGATTGCTGAGTAGGAAAGAATCTGAAAAAACACAGTGATTACAAAAATCAAACGGTTCCTTATTAAAAGAGCTACATTTAGAGAAGCTAAAACTGCAGCTAAATTTCCAGTCTCATGTGCTCAAATTGACTTATTGGTCACACATTTGCCCTTGCACCTGACACACTTCCCTCATCCTCCTCTTCACTTCCCAAATTCCAGACCTCCACCTGGAGCCACTGAAGAAATACAAAAACAAGGTGTCATCAGGACAGTGATGCAGTCTGCTGGCTCCAGTGGCTGCCAAGGTACAAGAACAACCCTTAACATCCTAAGAAGATAAAGGAACTTTGCAATCTGTCTCTCCATGAAACACACAGAGCAGAGGATAGGTCTGAAATTATACACTTACTTCTAGTTCCTCCATCCAGAGTTTAAATTTCTTTGGTAATGGACAAAACCTTTTCCTTTAACTTTGGTGTCTGAAGGAAAATAAATGAAAAGAAAGGAAAACAGAAAAGTGTGGTATTTCATTTTGCTTTCATTCCCTTACCTGGGAGCAGCAGTAGGCAAACACTTCTGCCTGTGTTACTGCTTTGAAGAGCAGGCTATGGCTTTTAGTGGTAATATGCTCTTTACCTATGTTCCAGTTTCACTGGGATAGAATCAATTTTCTATTCAACAGAACTGCATGTCTGGGAAGACTACAGTACTCCATTTAATGGAAACAAAGTCAATAAGACACCTTGGTTTAGTTTTCAGCCAAGATTCATATGCAAAGATCAAGTCAGGTGCAGAAACTGAGGAGAGCAAAAGCCAGGGCAGCTGTTCCAAGCTGGCCAACCATTACTCCATACTATAAATGTCACGCTCACTATAAACTGGGGAACCCCCTCTCTTTCCTGACAAATGGCCACAGTGCCTACACTAGACTCTCGACTTGTTGATCTGGTAATGAAGAGTCAGTCTGTCCAGGCAATACATGGGATGTCTGGAGCACACGAAACCAGGTACACAGATGAGATCTTTGACACACATGCTGCTTTCCCCAGTGGAAATACGGACAGCACTGAGGACACAGATGCTGGAGAATACAGGTTGTGGAGTCTCCTTCTCTGGAGACATTCAAAACCCACCTGGCCGTGTTCCTGTGTGACTGCTCTGGTGATCCTGCTGTGGCAGGGGTTGCACTGGGGGAGCTTTCCAGGGCCCTTCCAACTCCTGACATGCTGGGATTCTGTGAATGTATCTTTGACTTTTCCACAGATTTTGTGTTGGGGCTCTTATGCTTTCCCTTGCACTTCTGGAAGAAGTCACTTATACTCATGATCACCTCACACTGAACCACTTGTACCCTGGGGTTTTTAAATAGACACCCAGACAGGGCAGGGCAGAGCACTACAGAGAGGTGAATTCCCTGTAGTTTTTCTTATTATCCAGTCACAAACAGAAAAACAAGAATATGTGTTTAAACAGAAATGTAAGACTTTGTCACTGTGGCAGACAAGATTAGTGACATTTTTTTTGCTTTTATCTTTCAATACCCTTTATCATTCAAATAGGAGAACTGGTAAAATGCAAAATTTTTCTTTTTATACTTTGAATGATCAGTAGTGAGGAAACTCTTTTTGCAAGGGCAAATCAAGTTAATATTTTAAGGTAAATACAGAGAGAAACACCTGAAAGATTACTTCAGAAAAAGAATCTGCTGTTCTTATTTATCTGGTTTCTTAATCTGCACAGATTTGGGCTCTTGGGTCCCCACCTTCTGTGGCAGGACAGGCACAGAATGAACCACCATGCACCACCCTTAGTAATGGGACACCCACTGCTAATGAACCATTCGAACAAACTGTATTTTGGAAATGGACACAAAGTTAACCTGGTTAGAATTATCCATGACCCAATACCATAACATTTTCCACCCTTGTTCTTTTCTCAGTGCAAAAAGCACGTAAAATGACAACTCCACCAGACTGGAGCCAACGTACAACATTTTGCATTATGATTGCTGGCAGCAGTACAATAGAGAATTGTGCTCTCATTTACTAATTTGGTGCCATTTTATGGCCAGTTTGCCTAAATTCAAGCAACTACAGGAAAGGCAGCAGCCAGTCAAAGCCCTGTCATCTAGACAGCAATCTGTCTTTGGCTGCCAGCCATACAAACGCATAGGATCTGCATCTCTTTAAGGAGCCTGATAGCCCATTAAGGAACCCAGGTGCTGTGCCTGAAGTGGCAAGAAGAGCAATGTAAGCCTCTGATAGCCCTGAGCTATGGAGAGCAGAGCCAGCCTAAAGACAATGACATTCACTGCCAGTGGAAGCTGAGGCCTGAATAAACAAGTCCTGCTCCATCCGATTTTGCTTCTTAAGCCTGGTACTTATTGTCTAGCAAATTGGAAGTCATCAGGATTAACAAGCTTTGCGAGTCAGGCCATGGGAACAGCTGGACACCAAGCGTAAAATGCTGCAGTTTAGAAAGCAACACCTAAGCCCCTGCTGCATCAGTAAATTAAAGGTTTGCGCTCGCCTTCACAGCACTTCACTTCACCTGTCACTTTAGGACAACCATCTCCCCCACCCCAATTCCAAATAGGTAGAGGTGTGTCTGAAAATAATTAGCAATTAATACAGCTGACATGCAGTGGAAGCACCAGAAAAATTAGTGTCATCAATCATCTTTCAATATCCACTGCAATTTCAAATAGAAATCTCCTCTCCGTGTTACGATGCAGCTCAGAAACTGAACTAGCATTGCTATTAACTGAGATAAAACCCAATCTACAGGATTTCAACCCTCATTTGAAATTCAGTTTATTAAATGCATCTCCCATTAAGCCAGTTTCATTATTTATACAACACCATGCAATAAAAATACCTCAGGATTAACCTTACCATTTAAGTGATTTAACTAAAAGACACAAAGGAAATGGTCTCACATATCTCTTCCAAGCACAGATTAAACACCGTTACACAACTCTGCATGATTTGCACTCTCTACTTGAGAGGAGCCTGGTCCTAATATATTAGTATACATTTCAAATGAGGACTAAGCATCCTTACATGGAAGATGCTCTGTGTTAGCATTGACTCTTCTTTCATGCATAGCTCTGTTGTAGCTGCACCCAGTGAAGAAGAGAACCTGGCACAGATAGTACAGACATGGTTGGACTCGATGATCTTAAAGGTCTTTTCCGACTTAAAAAAGACATGTTACCATCCAGACCTCACGTAACATGGGAGTTACAGGTCAGAAAGAAGATGCACTGACAGTATTAGGCTGATGGGCCTGGAATATTGAGTCCAGTTCTGGGCCCCTGAGTTCAAGGACAGGGAACTGCTGGAGAGAGTCCAGTGTAGGGCTACAAAGATGATGAAGGGAGTGGAGCATCTCCCTTATGAGGAGCGGCTGAGGGAGCTGGGGCTCTTTAGTTTGCAGAAGAGGAGACTGAGGGGAGACCTCATTCATGTTTATAAATATTTAAAGGGTGAGTGTCACGAGGATGGAGCCAGGCTCTTCTCGGTGACAAACAATGATAGGACAAGGGGTAATGGACACAAACTGGAACACAGGAGGTTCCACTGAAATTGGAGAAGAAACTTCTTCTCAGTGAGGGTGACAGAGCACTGGCCCAGGCTGCCCAGAGAGGTTGTGGAGTCTCCTTCTCTGCAGACATTCAAAACCCGCCTGGACGCCTTCCTGTGTAACCTCATCTGGGTGTTCCTGCTCCGGCAGGGGGATTGGACTGGATGAGCTTTTGAGGTCCCTTCCAATCCCTAATGTTCTTTGGTTCTGTGATTCTGTGATTCTGTGAGGTGATGCACATGAAGCATGGTTCACTCACTTTTCTAATACAAGAACAAGGAGAAATCAAAGGAAAATACTGGGCCGCAGGTACAAAAGGAGATTCCTCCTCACATAGTTAAGCTGTTGTCACAGGACATGGCAGCTGCTACGTGTTTACAAGCACTCAGAAGGCAATTGGACTAAATCCCAGAGTAAAAATCCATTGTGATTTAATAAGTCCAAAGACACTACCTGCAGCTGATGAAGCCCTTGAGCCACGTATCACTGCATACTGGAACAGTACACTGGGGAGTTTTTACTACAGGCTTAACCCAGTTCTTATAATCATCCCCTGGCACACACGGCTGGCCAGTACAGGCATTTTATGTTCTTATCCAAGTACCAAAGGGATAGACACCATATAAAAATTTGGGTAAACAGAGTGAAAAAAAAAATAACCACAGAAATTACTGTTGGATAAGAATAAGGCAAGTTACTAGAGCTTTGTGCTGAGAACCATGCCTTTGGAGATCATGTACACATGGTTACAAAAGTAGCCAAAATCCCTCTGAATCTTAAGAGTCCCTTAATTTTAAGGAGCATCAAATTCACTTGTATATCCTAGAATATTAATTTTAAAACATGGGTCAAGTATGAACTATTTCACTATTCTACAGAGGAGCAGCAGAAATTTTATTACTGACAATGGAAGAACAGATTGTCCAAGTGTAATATTTCTTTGTCCAGGAAAATACTGAATGGACTTGTGGTTTTCTTGCACTCAGAAGCACTCATCTTTCTTCTGCGTAGTCCAGCCGCAAGATAATGTTATTACTGAGAACAACAGCAATCAAGTTGCTTAAAGTACTTATACCTATTTGAGAATTTTTATTGTTTCCATTTCCCAAGGGTGCAGAAACAGCTCTGCCCAAATTAAAAAAGCAAGCACAGGGTCAGTTCAACAGGCAAATGAGTTCTCATACGCAGTTAATTGTTGTGGCAATGTTTCAAGAAGATGATGCATTACGAAGTGTTTTAAAACAGCGTGTTGCATTTGTGTGTGTTCTCCTTCGGGCATCCTCTAACGGTAGGTGAAATATATTTTGGCTGGGCAATCTACCAAAATACAATGCAAGCAGTTTTAAGGGGAAAAAAAACCCCAAACTAACCAACCAAGTGACGCAATGCGAAACTGGTAAACATTTTCCTTCCCTTGATATTTAGCAAGCACTTATTAATCTTTAACAGAGAATGCAAGAGATGATCCTACCATTCAAAAAACAAAGGGTAGGTCTGCAAATTCTGTCCTAGGCTCGGTGTCTCACCTCACGTTTTGGTTTGAGACATCCACACTTCCAACTGAGCCTCCAGAAGCTTTCCTGAATGCGGTTGTCGTAGTTTAGACCCAGTGTATAACTGAGCACCACGATGCCCCAAAAAGGGGGGTAGTCAAAATAGGACTGGGAAGGCTTCTCACCACTAAAAAAGGTCACAGGCAAAAGACAGACTCATCATAAGGAGAAAAAAACAAAACCATTTTAAATTGTTACCAACATCAGAGTAGGACAACAGGAGATACAACCAGATCTTAAAGTCAAAACACCTCCTCCTCACCCCTCTCTTCTTCCTGGTCTCAGTTTTGTTCCCAGTTTCTTCATGTCCCTGGGGCACAGGGGGATGGGAGTGGGGGTTTCAGTCAGTTCATGCCATGTGGTCTCTGCTGGTCTGGGGTTTCAGGGGTGAGGACTCCTCCCAGCCCCCCTCTGCTTCAACGTGGCCTCCTTTCCACAGGAGAAAAGTCCTCGAAAGCCCAATCTGGGTCTGCCCACAGCTGCAGTTTCCCTCACACACAAAACCGCTTCAGCCCAAGCCCACAGAGCTCCAGTCTGGGTCTGCCCACGGTCACAGTCCCCTCACACACGAACTGCTCCAGCACACACTGCCCGCACTCACGGCTTCTTCAGGGGCAGCCACTGCTCAGGGGGCCCTGCCCCACCGCTGAGCTCTGCGGGCTGCAGGCAGTCGACCCGGGTTGCAAAAGGGGAACCTGGGCTCTGCCTCCTCCTCCTCCTCCCTCTCTTTTCTCTCCTTCAACCGACCTTGGTGTTCTTCAAAGTTGTTCTCCTCGGGCCCCACTTCTTTCTCCACTGCAGGTCTCTTCTGATGGTTCTGGAGTTCTCAGCTCTCTTTCAGGACGGAGCTGCAGTGAGGCTTAAGCTTAAGTTGGGGTCGGGCCATCCCAGCCTGACCAGGCAGGGACAGCACCTCACCACCAAGTCCAAGGAGCATGAGTGGAAAACGTAAAGGGTCAACCTAAAGGATCTCATACTGAATCATGAGATCCAATATGTCAGTGTACTAATGGACTGCATCTCTCCTGGCAATGATGTGCACAGGCTCACACGATGCCAACCAGAGTCACCGTACCGACCTCTTACCTCGCAGGAAGTGTCTGGATTTAGGGGAATGGAGGAATCGGACATACACATCTTGTTACAACAAGATGATAATAAACAGGCTAATATAACAGAAAGATACATAGAGGGAAATGGGATTTTAATACTTGTCTCCTTGTTTAGCTGGAGGGAATAAAATATGCAAATATATGACAGGACCTTAAGACATTTCTAATGTCCTTCCTGTGAGCAGAATATTTAATTGCATGCATGCTCCTCTGAACACTTACTCCTTCCAAAGGAGGCCATTTGCAGTGAGGAGGTTGGGACTAAGAGCATCAGACAGATTCCATTTTTAATCTTAGATGTATGCAGCCGCTCTCTAGCCTTGAATGCATGGTGTCTGCTTGCTTCAGTGCTCTTTGCATTAGGAAAGAACAACATGCACACGCACACAAAGAAAGATAACTGGAAAGGGGAAGGTTATTTGCAAAGGCGGAGTGGTTCACTGAAAAGAGCAGAAACAACCCTGTGACTGCGTGGAGAAGGAGAAGGGGTCAGAATGAACGTAGCTAAAAGGCCACCGAACCACTTACACTAATATTTCGCTCTAATTCTCCCCTAGTTGACTCGAAATTACTGAAAGAAAATCAAGTTTTAATAGCGAGGGTAAGTCTGCTAGAAGATCACAATATTTAGTGAGCCTAGAGGAAGGAGAGAGGAATCAGCAGTAGCTGATTTGCATTTTGCTTTTTTTTCTATAAAAAGAAGAGAAATACCCATATATATATATATA
>NW_010201596.1:0-12240 GCF_000695765.1 Mesitornis unicolor
TCCAGCGTGTCAACTGTACCACCCAGCTTGGAGTCATCTGCAAAAATGCTGAGGGTGCACTTGATCCCACTGTCCATGTCACCAACAAAGATGTTAAACAGCACTGGTCTCAGTACCGATCCCTGGGGAACACCACTCGCCACTACTCTCCATTTGGACATTGAGCCATTGACTGCAACTCTCTGAGTGCAACCATCCAGCCAATTCCTTATCCAGCGAGTGGTCTGTCCCTCAAATCCACATTTCTCCAGTTTAGTGACCAGTTTGTCATGTGGGACAGTGCTGAATGGTTTGCACAAGTCCAGGTAGATGATGTCAGCTGCTCTTCCCTTATCCAGCGAAGCTGTAACTCCAGTATAAAATGTCACCAAATTCGTGAGGCACAATTTGCCCTTGGTAAAGCCGTGTTGGTTACCACCAATCACCACTTTTTCATTCTCCATGTGCCTTAGCAGAGCCCTTCAGGAGGATCTGCTCCATGATCTTGCCAGGCACAGAGGTGAGACTGACTGGCTGGCTGATAGTTTCCTGGGTCTTCCTTCTTCTCCTTTTTGAAAATGGGGGTTATGTTTTCCCTTTTTCAGTCAGCCGAGACTTCACCAGACTGCCATGACCTTTCAAATATGATGGAGAGTGGCTTGGCAACTTCATCTGTCATATACTGATGGAAATCTTGTACTGCTACTTCATTTTTAAAAATTTTACAGTAATTTTACAATAGCTATAAAGGCTCTGCAGAGCTGTCCACATCAATTTAGTAATCTCCCCTTGTACTGGTTATGGCTATGTTAGAATTAAATTTCCTCACAGTAGATTGTATGGTGCGACAGTTTGGATTTGTGCTGAAAACAGTGCTGATAATACAAAGATATTTTTGTTATTGCTGAGCAGTGCTTAGACAGTGCCAGGGCCTTTTCTGCTTCTCAAACTGCCCCACCAGTGAGTAGGCTGGGGGTGCCCAAGCTGGGAGGGAACACAGCAGCTGGCCACAGGGATATCCCACACCAAATGATGGCATGTTCAGCATACGAAGCTGGGGAGGGTGAAGGTTAGCATGGGCTGCTGCTGCCCAGGGACTGGCTGGGCATTGGTCAGTTGGTGGTGAGCAATTGGGGTTTTTTGCACAACTTGCTTTTCTTGCTTTTGTTTTCTTGTGGTGTGTGTCATCCCATCCTCCGTCCCACACACCTCCTCCCGCCCTGCTTGTAATTATTAAACTCTCTTCATCTCAATGCACGAGTTTTCTCACTGTTACCCTTCTGATTCTTCCCCAATTGTGCTGGGGCAAGAGTGAGCGAGCAGCTGTGTGATGCTGAGCTGCCTACCAGGTTCAAACCACAACACCCTTCCTATGCATTAATAAGTGTGTCCATGGGTTTTTTAGAAATCAAGTAAACTTTAGGTTCTGAGCATAGTTGAGGTGCGGGGGGAGCGATTTGTTTGTCTTTAATTAGGTTGTTAACTGTTAATATATTTTATAGTAGATAGCTTCACATAGTAAAAACCCAGCAGAAAACACTGCCTTAGGAGTGAGGAGATAAAAAAATTGCAGTTTGTGCTCATCTGACTGAAAGTGGGCAAGGTGCAGTACTTGATCCTGGAATCCACCTCCCTGCTGCTCTGCCAGCTGCTAAGTTTTTCTACCTGTGGGTCACATTGCAGGGTGTATATTTTCTCCAGACTTTGAGAAAGAGCATGGAGGAATTTAAAGATGTGGGAGGGTTTCGTGTGTTAGCTGAGGTTGGTTAAGAAGGGTTTTCATTAGTAGACAGTGGATATTTACGTTTGGCTAAAACCTTTTGTTTGCTCATCTAGAGACAATAGGCACAGGAATTTTTAATATACAGATAAATAAATACATGCCATTTTGGGAATGGAGTGTTAAATCATAAAGACTAACATGGCAGCTGGCCAACTAGTAATGATGCTGAGCCTTCAGAATTATCCCCGACATTTATGCACAAAGCAGGTAGACAAGGTTTGCCAGGCAGGAGCTGGCAAACAGCACTGCACTGAACAAATACGACAGAGTGAAAAAATCTTAGACAATGAAGGGAAAGCTGTGATTCCAGGACATCATTTTCACTGCAGCTTGTAGCAGTGGTCGTGGAGAAAAGTTCCAGAGATGAAAAGGCTAGAACAACCCCTTAATGTCCTTCGTGCCTGTCCTGTGTGACAAGTCATCCTTTGAAATCAGAAAAGACAGAGTCTAGAAGAGGAAAGTTTGAGAATAAAGAGATCGGGCAATGCTCAGAGGTAAGGTGAAGTCAGAACAAAGAAGGTTTCTATTTAAGATGCTGAACTGTGACTCAGAGGAACTAAATTTTCTTCCTGCATCCTTCCTCCTTTTCCTCTGGCAAGTTACTTATCTCTCCATATCTCGGTTCCCCAACTGAATAATGAGGCAGTATTATTAAACAGTGTGTTTCTTTTCATACTTGAGAGCATTTGTTAGTTTGTTTGTATTAAACTAGAATAATTTTCCAGAACTGTAAAGGAAGGGAATGTTAAGATAAATAGTTGAAAGAGTAAAATGGAGGGGGCAAAAGAGAAGGAGTTGCAGCAAAGACTGAGGGTAGGAATCTCTTACCCTGGATCAACTTCATCAGTCAGAACAGTTTGTGTACACATAAAAATGTGTAAATGGTTTAGTTAAAGAAAATGCCTGGTGCAATTAGGACCCATCTAAATAGACACCTTTAAGTACTATTGTTATTGGATAATACTAATAATGAGAGGTGAACTGCCTGCAAGAGAGTATTTGTGCCAAGGTAGTTTGAGCCGTATTACCTGGCAATTCACTGAAAACTGCAGCTGTGCAAAGCCAGACTGATGTTACTTAATTCTTGTTCTCAAGTGCCACAGGGAAAGCCACGAGAAAAACAGATGTTCAGTGGGGTCCAAGTTGAAAAGGAAACATGGTCACAAAGAAAGGGTTCCAGAGATACGTCCTGAGAAGAGTCACAGAAGATAACTCTGCAAAGGGGTAGGCAGCTTTGTTGCCCTCGTTTTTCAACAGATCTTCTCAACCAACTTCAGCTGCTGTCCTGTATGCGTAACACACGTGAAACCCGAGAGTGGCCTCCATAAACGTTAGAGGCTTCTGTAGGATCCAATGGCAGCATTTCAGCTTGCAAATGTATCTTCAGTAAAAAAATGTCACTTCACGTAGCACGTAACTATGTGGTGAATTATGCAGAGAGATGAAACAAATCTCTCTGGTTTTGATAAACTGTTTCAACAGCAGTATTTACAGGTCATACAAGAATAACGTTTTTCTGGTAAACCAGGGATAAAGAACCAGAATAAGGCAAAAAATTGTCCTTTGCATTGCAATGTCCTAGCATTGTCCTTTCTACAATTTTCGGTCTTTATGAATGATGGATAGAAGGCTCACATAATCCCATGATGTTTCTCTCCTTCCCATCTTTATTTTAGGGGAAAAAAAATGAAAAAAGAAAATTATGTGCTTGGTTATAAAAAAAAAGGCGAAGTCGTATTTTTAATTCACACATCTTTCATGTTCAGAATATAGCTGTAGGGCTGCGTTCATGCAGGGGAGAGCTGCATAACTACAGTCAGGTGACACCACCTTTCCGTTGAAGACACCATATGTCCCAGAAAGCGCTACACAATGCTATAAGCAGAAAAGAAGCTGAGCAAGAAGTGACTTGAAACAGGTATGTGAGCATATGTGTTATGCAGATATATCTGTGTTATACGAACTTTTGCTCTCTTTACAGTTTATTACAAATTCAGTTAAAACCACACAACATTTCTTTGCTTTTAAACTACAGTTTTATTAATCTGAAAACTTTGCATTCAGAGATGATGTCAGCTAGCTTTTCTTACCTGCCTTATTTCATTTTTACCCTTCGATTCGATTCATTACTTTTTCTGGCATTCATTCCTTAGAAGTCCATTCTTGTAGACAACTTGAGCTGTACATGAGGTCTCGTGAGGGTTCACATGCACACATACTTCTGCAGTTATCCTAACTGGAAGTCCACTGTGTATTAACAAGTTAGCTACTATGGAGCAGTTAACCTGAGAGGGTGCAGGCTTGCGCTGCGCTTTACATTTGGCTTGATATTCAGGCCTGTGGTATGCTGCACATATCCTTTGGCCACAGGGGAAACCTAGTCTGCTGATGGTAATGAAGGAGCCTGTTGGCAGCTCCTGTGTGGCACTAGTGATTACACCATCTGTATGTTAAAAAGCACCTCCATTGTTCTCAGTCTTGCTCCAGTCTTTCAGAAGATAGAAAGTGATGATGTACGCTTTCTAAACATCGGGTTTGTAATCTCTTCCTGTAAATTACAGTATGTATATTGCAGTAAGTGCTGAAGACCTTGACCAGAAAGACCTTTCGTGCTAAACACTCTCTGCATGTTTATTGACCCAGAGATCCTGCCTTTGAGCATGCAGAAATGTAACACAGGACAGGTATGTGAGTATCACCTTGTTTGGGAGGGAGGGGCAGTGTGGCCAGATCAGATTACTCATTGAGGTTATAAGGCCTGTGGAAACTGAACTTAGATCTTCAGCAAGTCTATCTTGACTATTGCTCTTATGTTTAAAGCTTCCCTTATATGAAGAAAAATAATTTTCTTCTCCACTCAAGATATTTGTGTGACTGAATACTAAAGTAACACCTTATATAGTGACACCTAATGATCAGTAAACAGAAGCAGGAGTCAGGAAATGCTTGAAATATTTAACTACAGATGTAGAGTCATCCAGTCTAGATGTTTGAGAACTCTAAAGCTACAGCTGACTCAGTATCTAATTGCTTTTCCTCAGCATTGTCTTTAGTACCCTAATAATTCTGAGACTGTTGAAAGAAACCTGCTAAAAAGTTGCCAGATGTGCTGCATTTTCAGAGGTGCTGCACTCCTGTAGCTCCTGTTGACTTCCCTGTGGCTGAGGTAAGGCAGCTCTGCAGAGAAGCAAAACGTGTCCAGACCCTCTTTGTACATCAGTACTGAGTTCAAAGGAGACTGAGGATCTGACCATGGAGAAACCAGAGCCACTATACATAAGAATCCTTTCACTGCAGGCAGAAGTGTATTTCTGTGCAACTTACCCTGTTCCCCATAATCTGTCACATTCAGCAAGAAAGGCTCTGGAGGAAAGATGGAAATAATAAATCAGGCTACTGTATTATTTGAAAATAATATTTTCCAAAGGGAATATAGGCTAGGGACTTTTAAGAAGATAGGACTTTGGAGCTGACAAGTGCATCTAGCGTGTCAATGTGGTAATGAAGTTAGTTCTGCACTGTTTGGAAAACAGCAAATTTCCTTGCAAGGTTTGTGATTAAATATCTAACAGAAAATAATGATTTCCTTGCAGGCACTTTGGCACCAAATATAAAGACACAGAGGGAGAGCTAAGCAGAGAAAGCCACTATTATTGTAGAGTCCTCTCAATAGTCACTGTTAATTATAAAAACTAATATCTATAAAACTGAAGTACCCAGTGGGAGAAAGTACAACATTTAACATGCAGGATTCCTTCTCCCTTCAATCCTTTTACACACACAACATTGGGCTTATTCTGTAAAAAACAGTAGTTGCAGAGAGGAGAGAGCGAGCATATTGACTTGCATGTGCATCTTGCTATTGAGGAGGAGCAACAAATTAGCTAAATTACAAAGGAGGAAAACTGTGTTTTGCTGCATATAAGCCAAGACTCCTATAATGAAGTTGAGTAAGCAGAAGAGCAATGTTTGCTTGCCTGGGAATGGAGTGGGAGAGAAAGAATTCTGCCCGTTACTGTGAGTGTGGGGAATTAGATAAACCAGCGGGAAAAGTTTGTTATGTTGAGCAGAGATTCACATTTGCACTACTTGTGTCTACACAAAACACCACAGCACACAGGAAACGTATGAACAAAATAAGTATGAAGGATTTGCAAGAAATCTGAAAAAAAAAGGGCTTTTTAGCATTACTCTAAAATAATACCCTTTACTTCCTGAAGGAAGTTGTTGCTCCTTTCTGTGTCCTTTCACTCTGATTTTTCATCATTTCTCTCCTTCCATGTCTTAATTTATATTTTGGTGAGGGGAAATTTTGTGAGTGGGCAAAACAGTTCCTTCAGTTTTCTACATATTTTCTGTTCTGGAAAAAAAAGAGAAAAATATGAAACAAATACATGGAAAATCATACAGCACATGAACAGGATTCCTACAATACCTACTCATAGACTGGCAGGATACTTGGCACAAATATGGATATCACAACTGAGAATGCTGCATGTCCTCCTTCTGTGAGACTAGAATGCCAGAATCTAAGTTGCCTTGGTCTTTATTTTCAAATCAGGAGTTTGGAATTTGAGAAATTACCTCGATTAAAAAGGATAATTTGATTCAGTAAAATGATGTGAAGATTTCACTTGCTAGACTTCTATCTTGAGAAGAGAGCAGCTTCCTTTTAAATAAACAAACATGTTGATTTATTCACAATTACTCTGGGTAGGTGTTTTTGCCAATCAAACATAACAGGCATACATTGCAGAACAACTTCAGGAGGAGCTGAGAGGATGCAGCTCAATGCAACCAAACAGGTGACCATGCTTAGGCAAGAATAATGAACTGCTAAAACATAAGATGATGAAGGACAAGCTAAGTAACAGCATGGCAGAAAAAGACTTGGATGTTAACATAGATCAGACACTGAACAGGAGCAAACAATGTTACGCTGCTGTAAAAAAGGCAAACCCTTACTGAAATATATAGCCAGTGTTATCATCTATAAAACATTTAAAACATTTAGTAATTCTTCAGCTCTCCTTGGATCTGTCTGTGCCCCAGCTGGGGTGCTGTGTCCAATTTTGGATACTTCAAGGATGGTATGGTCCTACTGAGAAAAAAAAACAGAGGAAGACAACAAAAATTATCAGGCTTCATGAAAGTATAAGGAGAGGCTGAAGGAACTGAGTTGAATTTAGACTGACATTCATCTGAACAGCTCAACTTCAGAGAAAAGAAAACAAGAGGTAAAACAATAGCAGTTTTCATATGCATAAAAGGTAAATTCAATGAGAGGAACAAGCTGTTTGCTGTGTCTGTTGTGGGCAGGTCAGAGAGATTTTGCTCTCATAACTGATTGTTCATCTCTTTTAAAGTGCTGTCTGGAAATCGACATGTTATCCAAATAACACTAAGTATAGTCTTTCTGCTGCTATTTTCCTGGTGCATTAAAAATACATTTAAGAAATACAATTCATGACAAGCACGGCGTAACTGGAGAAAGGGGAAAAAAATCTCATGATTGTAGATTGCTTTCCTCCTCTGAAGCAGCTGCTGTCTGAAATAGTTTTCAAAGAACCTTCTCCTCACCTCTGTGCTGAATGAGGCTACAGAAAAACCTGGCACATGCTTGATTTGAAATGAAATAACTCCCATTTTGGAGTGGACTGTGTGATGAAGATGTAGTTATAAAATAAATAATGATTCAGCTCTAACTTTCAATTTCATCCTTATTAAGTTCCTCAATCAGATGTTGAAGCCAATAGCATTTGCTTTTCCTCTGTTGGAAAGCTATTTTGAGTGCAGGGTGACTGAAGAACAGCACTTATTAGCTGCTCAGCAGTGCTGGCTTTTCTGCTAGAATCTCCCTCAATTGTTCGAACAACATTTTGCCAATACTCATCTAGCTCAATCAGTAGCTATAACGCTGGGGTATGAAATTATGCGGTGGCTGTGATGGTGGTAAGTTGCCTGCTGTTTAACATCTCTGTTTAGTGGCCTGGTGTCGGGAGGGAGGCAATGCTGATTTTGAGCTTCAGTTTGTATTTAATTCTTTCTCTCTTCAGTCTATCCAATTGAATTCCCTTGTAGTTTCAGTGCAGTGTGCACCCTGGCTGAAATTCCTGGGTAATGTCGTGGCGTGCTGTTACAGAGTTGCCATGTCTCATGCTGGAGCTATCTTTTCTTTGTGATGAGGGATGTAATCCTTCTGCATACCAACCGGACTGGGAGGATTAATTAAAGTTTGCAGTGGACTGCGAGTACCTTGTATGCTATTGAAGTGGAAATAAATAATTTGACCTCATTAATGTTTATAAATCTGTAAAGGGCGAGTGTCAGGAGGAAGGAGCCAGGCTCTTCTCAGTGATGTCCAGTGATAGGACAAGGGGCAATGGGAGCAAGCTGGAACATAGGAGGTTCAACCTGAAGATAAGGTTCACTGTGAGGGTGCCAGAGCATGGCCCAGGCTGCCCAGAGAGGTTGTGGAGTCTCCTTCTCTGCAGACATTCAGCACCTACATAAGCCCCTGTACTTCCTGAGAAGCTGTGATGGGCACACAAGGAGTGCAAGGGCTTTTCTTTAGCTTGAAGCCTGCAACATCCCTTTCCTTCTTATGCACTTCTACTCTGGTATGGGCTGGATCCATAAAGCAGTGGGTCCCTTTGGCCTTCTCCACTGTCACACTTGCCTGCTATTAACTTCGAGCCAGCTCTGGGAGACTGCATAAAAAATGATGATGGAATTAGGCTCTTCATTTTGCAAAAGATGCTTTTTCCCGCAGAACAGAATTGTATCATTGTGTGGCATCTAAAATCCTACTGGGACATGGCAAAAAGGGCTGATCTTGCCAGAGACCCAAGGCAGTGATGCACAGCCATCCCACAATATTCCTGTATGCTTGTAACACCTACAAAACTTAACTCAAAATCTGTTTTGCTAGCTAGCTTTGAGATCCTTCTTCAGTCTCTGCAGGGCCAGATTAAGATCCCTAAACTAAACAAATCCCAGCCATGATTTGTTACTCTGCTTTTATACACCAGCTTTAGTTCAGCTAAGAGCGCATTTTAAAACACATCCCTGTGATTTCACTGTCTTTGTGAGCCACAATAAACAAATGGGCTTTAAGTAACTGTGAAACACGCCCAGTATCATAACAAGAAGTCATTACTGACAGAAAAAATGGCATAAAATGTAAAAACTCAATTCACTTGTGACCTTTCCCTGGGAAACAGAGCCGCGAACAAACTGTTTGAAGCTCACTTCCTAACTGAAAGATTCTATTACATATATTACCTAAATAATCTGGGAGGCTTGACCTTCCTAAAAGGGCACTATTAAAGAGGTACAAGTGAAGTCCTCACCACACTAATGCCTGCTGCTTATATTTTTGTAGCTCTGACAGGTCTCTGTTTTAGAGTTAGGCCCCCATGCTGCGTGCTAAACACCTACCTACCAAAAGTTAGATGCTGTCCTACTAAGCTTCATGTTGCCTCCCTACCCTCCCCATAGCATCAGACTCTCCTCAATCTTTGAAGCATCCCTTCTGGTTTTGTGAACAAGCACAAAATTAATTTGGCAGGAATTCTGCTGTAAGTGTTCTTCAGCAAGGACTGCATTGTGTGCATTACTCTCCTCTCCTCCTCCCCCTCATGAGACATGAGTTTCTGCTCTTGTGAAGAAAAGCAGAGGTGGTATCTACACTTGAGACTCTGGAGCCAGCCTGTGGAGCAATGCCTACTTGATAATTTTCAAGCAACCACACTGTGTGGACGTATATTTCTTTGTCTCTACACATCTCCAACCTGCTGTCCAATTTCAATCAAGTTTTACTTAATGTCTTCAGAGATATCAAGCTCTTAGAAATCTGATGAAAATAGACAACTGGTTACAGAAAATAAATTGTATCAGTGACCCCACCAGGCAAAGGTTTCAGCAGAGGTAATCGTCATCTTTGGCGTTTGCCTTGGTATTGAGGAAGCAGCATGGAGAGCTCAGAAATGTGCCTCATAGCCAGCCAGTAGCTGGGAGCAAGGAGATTGTTATAAAATGTGTCAACAGAAAGCTCCAGGTGAAATTTCAGCGAATATGGGGCTTATGACAAATCCCTAGGAAGCAAAGTTAAGTAGAAAAATGTAGGAGATGAAATGGAGTGTCAAAGCAAAAGAGATGAAGAGGAGAAGCAAAAGGGGTAGAAGAAGCCAGGAAAGAGTAAGATGGGGCAAAGGAAAAAAAGGGCAGATTTGGGGAGAAGAGATTCTGAGAGGGACAGATGAAGAACTAGGAAGAACAGAGAAGATGCTGGGAAAGAGAGTGAAAGAATGATACAGGAGAAACAGAATCATAAATTTTTATTACAAGATAAATGCAATTTATTGTCATTATAGCTTAATTACCTTTCAACCTTTTTTTAATGATGCCCATATGTTGCAAGTAACAGGGTTTTATTTCTTTTGTTCTCTCACCTTTCCCATGGCTTACATTCCCGCTTTAATTACTACACTGACATCAGATGCCTTGCCTACTGTGTTTGCATCAGCGCTCCTTCTTTGTGGTGGTACAGCACTTGGGGAAACAAAAGCAACTGTCTCTCCAGGTCGAAGGCTACTTGCTGTTCTTGTGGATGTCCACAAGATGGCAAAGCCGGGATTTTTGTAGAGTTTCCAGGCCACCTTCAGATATTAATTTACCCTAGGGAGAGGTGGGGCTTGTTTAGCAAGTCCTTCACTGCATAGTTTAAAATGGTGATCAAAAAAAGGTTATTAGATTATATGTGGATGACCTGGGAAAAATAATAAAACAGGAAAATAAGAGATTCAATTAGAAAATGCTGGTGCCATCAGGAAGGTTCACTCTAGTCACTGTGTATGAAGAAAACAAATTCAAGAATCTTTGAATTCGTATTATTATTTGTTTTCCACTGATACAAATTTTATAGAGGCAGTAATGTTTTTTCATGTCTAATCTCTTTGAAATTTTTGTGACTAAACCAGGTCTTAGAATGTCAGTAAAAACTCTAACTAACTAATACTAAAGTCAGTAAAACTATCCCTGTCCATGACTTACCTAAAACTAATGCCATAGCTCGTGTGGTTATAGACATAAGAACAGCAATGAGGCCTGTGAACACTATTTCCCTCCAACGTGCCTTCAGGTTGTCTAATTGTCTAATTGTGGAGATAAGCACTGATTTTCTTCTCCTACCTCTATGGGGTTTACTTACTGTTTTAATCATGTTAGCTCAAGAACCGTCTATCATTTAATCACTGAAACTCGGTCGCATGTATAGACAGTATGAAGAAATGGAGAGTTTCTTGAAAGAGGCTACATCTGGGTGGGATTTGTTATAAACTAATGTATAATACACAAGCTCTGTACAGACAGGGCACATATATGACATTGTAAGATACCGAATGTTCTTAATCACTTAATTTTAAATTGCATTGCCCCTTCTTATAGTGTGCGCTGTCTCTTCTGAAAGGCCTAAACAAGAGGAAACGGAAAACATCGAGTCCACTTAGCTTCCTCCAAGAAACCCTTCCTACAAAAAACCACACGTCAAGAGACTGTTTAGAGACTTAAACTAGAAAAAAAAAAGAAGAAGAAGAAAAGGAATTAAGCAGGTGAATTTATCTTTCTTTTTAACAAAAAAAAGTCCATGTCTTTTCAGGTTTAGTTTCTTTTCAAGCAGTAGGAACAAGGGAAGGATGATTTGCTTCTTTAATGGTTTTGTAGGTTGACCTGAATTCTGCCTCCAGCAGAGGGACTGCATATAGAGGTGAGAGGGAACGTTACAGCCTTTCTCTTCAGCTGGCTGGTTGACTTACAGCTGGCATCCACTAAATATAGTTCAAACGAAACCATTCAATGGCTCCAAATCAATTATATTCTGTAGTACTCATTTTTCTGAGTATCAAGAAACAAGTAAAAAGATGAGGCCATTCCCACTCCAAGTAGATGTTAGGGTAATGTGGAAGGAAAAAAAAAAAGCTGGTGCTATATTTGGAGCGCTCCTAATTGCACTGTTCTATTTCCAGCTGCCGAAATCTGTGCTAGAATTTTAATTAAGGGCTAAATTTGCACAGCAGATCCTAACAACAGGAAACAGTTATGTTATTTAAATAGGCTTTGAAATGATCAGATTTTATCTCCCAAAGCAGCACTCAGATGAATATTAAAGCCGCTTTTGTGCTTTTGGAAAGGGTTGCAATTGCTCAAGCAAGCTGAAGGAAGTCACAGTCTCCGCTTTGGAAAACCACTAACACCGGCCCGCCGTCCAGAGGACAGGCTGGGCGAGGAAAAAAGTCGCGTCCTTATTATTGCACCCACTGGCAGAAAACCCAGCGGGAAGCGCTCCCCGGCCTCCCACGCAAAACCTCTGGTGCTGCTTCTCCGCGACAGAGCGGGCACTTTGCCTCGGCCCGGCTGCGGAACGCGCCTCTAGGCCCAAGAGATCGGCCCCACTCCTCATGCCCGCCCGGCTCCTCTCC
>NW_010201597.1:0-21027 GCF_000695765.1 Mesitornis unicolor
TCAGGTGGACACGTCACTGCGGGCTGCCCCGCCGGCACAGCGAGCCCGGGCTCTGCCCAGCACCGAGACCCGCGCTGCAGCCTTGGAATAAAAAGTCTTCGCCATCGTCCCGGCCTCCCACTCTGAAGTTTTGTGGGTTTGGTTTGCTTCTTTCTTTTCCAGGGTAAAAATAGCGCAACATCTGGGTATCCGAGGGTTATTTCGGTGCAGTCAGGCTGGCCTGACTGTCAGCATAAATGTGAAACTAGCTGGTGCTTGGTGCAACTGAATTGGTGGTGGGTATGTGGACATGCTCGATGCTGCTCCTAATTGTGCTTTGTTTTAAGGGTGTTACAGAGTGGTAGCTTAGCTAGGGACTGGAGTGGGATAAAAGACTTTGTGCTTCTAGCAAAAACCTGTGCCATAGAGCCCTATTGTAATGCAGTGCATTAAGTTTCCTAATTCAATGTTTAGGCCTTGCCTTGTGACATTGAGCTTTTTTCCCCCACTTTTGGAACCTCAAACCCCTCAAATTGTGATGAATGATAACCACAACTTAAATTCAAGCCTCTGCATCTTCCAAAATCACAAGGCTTGTTGTAAGTGACTGCTGCGAGGCTTCATCCTTGCTGGTGTGGGGTGGAGGCATTGGAAGGATAAGAGACACTTATATTTATTAATGCAGTTGCAAGGTTTTCTAATAGAACTTCACTTGACACCTGTACCATACTTAACATGGGCAATGGCTCAAAGGGCTGAGAAGGGCCAAATTCGACTTATTTTTTTTCAGTTTAAGTTGGAATCTGGTAACACTACAACAGTCAGCCTATCTCCCTTTAGAAATTTTGCAGGGTTTCTTGATGTATAAACTCAACTGTAGAGTTCTTGTGAAGTGGACATGACCAGTTGGTCAGGTCTCATCGTGATGAAAGAACACAAAAACCAGGAATTGCTAGAAGTCAGGTGGAGTAAGGTATGGCCATTTATTTAAAATTAATAATCATTATGTGCTGTAGAGTTTGTTAGCAAGTAAATCTGTCACAGCAGCTGCATTGTATGACAGATAAGCTGCTTTTATATATACTCATATGTGTGTGTGTCTAAACATATATGTTAGAGGTCCCGTGTTCTGTTAGCTAATGATCCCCTTTGGGCTCACGAGAAACCTAAATCAACTTTTGCTCTCTGCCAATCTGAACATGGAAGGTACAGAAGATTATACATACAGTTCATGGAATTGGGCTGGAAACTGAAATGCTATTCTGAGTACATGCTTTCTAGTTCAAACCATTCAATCAAAAGGTAGGTAAAGTGAGGAGCACTTACTGTATGGCAGCCCATGTGACCAGTGAGGACTATATTTGGATGCTGGAGGTTTAAGGAATCCTTTTTGCTAACCATTTTTGGCCAATTGCCTGCTGCTTTATGTTGTGCAGTGTGACGTCTGCGAAAAAGGACTTAGAAGTCTGGTGTCTGCAACTGTTTAATCAGTGCAGTTATAGGGAAACACCTTGTACTGTCAGGGCTAAAGTCCCACTGTATTTAATTTAGGGGTGGTTCCTGCCTAGCAGGATAAGTAATGCAAATTGCAGTTTCCGTTTTTTATACTAAATAGTCTTTTGGGAGGTTGGAGGGAGCAGTAGGTCTTACAAAGGCTTCTTAGATACTCAGGTTTGGTGGTTAAAAGTCTGTATGGTTTCTTCTGGAAACCCACGAACTGGAGCATACGCTTATACGGGTGAGTGTAACACGTTTTGATCGTAGCTTAGTTAAGGATAAATTCAGCCCAGAACAGCGAGGTGGGATCCTGAAGTCTCTTGTGCTGGACTGAATGCGATGGCAGCATCAAGCGGTGCTTGGGGCCTTGAATGGGAGGTGAAGAGTTTTGACTAACCTTTTAAGAGTAGTGTTTGATTAAGATGATGCAGGAATTGGAAACAAAAAAGTTGTGATACTGTTTAACATTGTCCTGAATGCCAAACTGTATAACTGCACTGATATAACTTATTGTCCAATGATTTCTTGATATCTTCTGCTTCCCTGTTAGGCAGTACATACTGGAAGCATACTCTAAACCACTGCTTTATTTTTTGGTGCTTTTTTGACACTTCAGAGTGCCTATTCCAGTTATGATCCTTTCCTCATTGGAAGAGTGGCAAATGAGCATGCTGAGTAAATGACATGAATTTCCAAAATAGTACAAATCTGTTACTTGAAGGGGTAGGGGCAAAAGAAATGATACCAACCTATGTGTTGTTCTGCAAGCTGGAGAACAGAAAAGGAGTCTGCTGTCAAGTGTTCTGAAGGTTGAGCCTGAACAGATCTGAGCATTACCCAGACACCCTCTGTGTATTGATCCAGCTGTATGTACATGCTTGAACTCTACACATGTGCCGAAGTTTGAATTCAGAATTTAAAAAGACACAGTTTATAAGTATAAAAGGTGCTGTCTCATGCATTTTTCATTTTTGCCAGGTCAGGATCCCCTTAAATCCAAAAATTTAGGTATGTTTTACACTGCTGGGAGTAATGGTTACATGGCAACCACTTTAGTTTGCTTTGTGATGAGAGAATAATTAAGAGCATGGGGAATGTAGAGTAAAGGCACACTGCACAGCCTGTAGCTGCTTAGCCTCAGGGTGCTACTGGACCTGATAGAGTTGAGGAATGTGCCTACTGTAGTTTCCAAAGATCTGATGTTGAGATGGTGAAGTTTTAAGCAAAAAAATCTAACTCTTGCACCTGTGATCTAAAAATGCTCTTAGATGAAAAGGACAAGCCTTTCACGTGTGCTTTCATAGAACTTGTACTGTTTTACTAGAAACAGAAGTAGACTGTTCCTAGTAAGTAGGCTGACTTATAGCAACTGTATGATAAACAATTTATAAATAGACCGTAGAGTCCAATGAAATACAAATAAAGTATTGGAAGTCATGAGCTGGCTCCAGAAAACCCTGGGATATTTATATTTATCTGCTGCCTGGGCAGCTATTTTCAAGTAACTTATCTGGATCCATGTAGAATGAAGTGCCCTGAAAGCCCACCAAGAGCTGCAGCTTCTGGAGTCTCATTTGTTGGGCTTTCAGTGGTAGCGATGGTCTTTTCTCTAAATGTTGGGACAGCAGGATAGAAATATTTTGCAGGATACTTAAGTTACCAACACAAGACCACGTGCACCTGTCAGCTGCAGAATGAGAAGAAGTTGCAGTACTAAAGGTGGGTTGATGGCACCATGCACTGGGGGATTTGCATCATAGTTGGAGCCAGAGGAGGCGAACCTGCTCCTGGTAGAAACAGGGCATTGAGTTAAAAGTAAGTGGATTATTGTGAGTGGAAACTGGAACTGCTAAGCAAGTGGAAGTTATAGAAACTTGGCAAATGTCATTGAAATAAGGCTATTTTCATGCTTTGTTTAACAGACAGGCTGGGGACTCATGCCCATTGTGCTTACTGTACTCTGGAAATAATGTTTTCTATGACCAGGTTTTGTTTTTTGGAATACTGGACCTAATGCTATTGAAAATAGCTCGGTGCATTTAGACCTATATTTAAGATATTAGAGGTGGTGTAGTGAAACCTCATCCTAATTAGCTGCGGAGTAAGAGATCTGAAACTTGGCTTCATATAGCCAACACAAAAGTAACTACTTGCCAAACTGTATGTATGTGTATTAACTTTCTGAAATGAGCATACAAAGTCCTGAGCTTTATGAAAAGACATTAGACTATTGATGAATGATTGCTGTGAGGCAACGCTGCCTTTACACTGCCTTTTTGTGCAGTGGCAGTTTATACCCTGTCTGATGGTTCTTACATTTTAAGTTTTGGAAACTATGTTTTTGTACCAACACTTGGTCTCTTGCAGAGCTCCTGTGAATGTTCTTCAGCTGTAGTAAAATGATGCGTTGCTGCTTTTATTAAAAAGTCTCAAAACTGAATGTTGACTTGCTTGTGCAGTGAAATCCTTAATGTGTTTTGTAGTAACTTGCAGAAGCTCTCTCTAGTTGTGGAAACATCATTAGCAGTATGAGAAACTCAAACTAAAGGCGGCAACATATTTAAGCTGTGTGAAGTGAGCAGAAGCTGCCTAATACTCTGCATTTTGGCCACTGGGCAACTCAGGGGTGTCTAAATTCATATATAGGCAATAAGCTCAGTTGCAGTGAGTGCTATTGCTTTTGCCATACTGACTCTCAGCTCTCATTAGCATGTCCCAAAATTGTGACTGACTATAACAATTTCTTCAGGTGCTGCTTCCTTCAAAGAGGCAGAGAAAGGGTGATTTTAGTTTGAGGAAATGTACATAGAGCTCTTATCCTTTAGTTTCTTCTTTCACAAACTGAAACACAAGAGGCTCGATCTGAACATCAGGAAACACTTTTTCACTGTAAGGGTGACCAAGCTCTGACACGAGTTGCCTAGGGAGCTTATGGAGTCTCCATCCTCAAAGATACTCAAAAGCAGTCTGGACATGGTCCTGGGCAACCTGCTCTAGGTGGCCCTTCTTGAGCATGGGGTTGGACCAGATGACCTGGAGAGCCCTTCCAACCTCAACCATTCTGCGATTACATGATTCTTTTCCTGACTTTATACCCAGAAAACTATTTTACCTTTCCTGCTGTCTTCTCCTCGTTCCAGTTTCTTCCATTGCTGCTTATTGACACATGAATAATTCTTTCATTTACAAAGCAGAGGGGGAGAAGGCTTACAGAAGATCAATATTAATCTGAATAAATGTAAAGCACATAGTGAACACCTTTGACTCAAGTGTGTTAATTAGCTTGAGGCTTGAATGTTAAAAAAAATGCATCCCATCAGAAGTAGTACATTCTTGCTTTAACCTTTGTAAGTAGTAAAGTACAGGATTAAATGTGTGTTTAATGGAGACAAGTTATCACTTTCCTGGGTGACTGTTAGTCCCTTGCAAGTAGTGAGTTTTGCTCTTCGGTCACGGCTGGGCCTGAGAGGAAGCAAATGAAGCTCAGAGATTTCTTTTGTGTAAAGCTTTCCCAGTGCAGTGATGTTAACAGACTGGCAAAATACTCCTAGTGTGGGTACAGCTCTTGTCTCAACTGCCCCAGCACTGGTGAGACTTGCTCCTTGCCTCTTCACCAGAGTAAGTTAGCTGTGCCAAAGAGGGGGAAGTCATGGCAGGACATGGCAATTCACACTTCCCTATAGATGGGAAGGACCTTGTCAGGACAGAAGGGAAGGGTTGATGGGGTGAGGATTTGCTGCAGTTGAAGACAAAAGGAGCTGTTGGTGTTTTTGCCCTTGCCAAGTAATGTCAGGTAGGCATGAAGGCCTCAAATCATGATAAGGAGTATCTTCTTATCTGTGCTGACTCCTTTTCAAGGTCACTTGTGTTTAGTCTTCAGGGAATCTCATCACTAAATCTCCTGTATAGCCATTAAGGTAAGAAACTGATAATGTGGAACAAACTTTGGAGAAGAGGTGCATTTCACACTAGTTGTTAAAGGTAAACTCTTGTAGTCCTTGCCTTGAGGAGCAGATACGCTAGAGAATAGTTGCCTTGCTGCTGCGTAACATGCTGTGCTCTCCTGCAGGTTTTGAGAGACCAGGAGGAAGGGGGAGATTTAGATGTGTATTTGGGGAGAGAAGCAGAAAGGGGGACAGGGAAAGTCAGAGGGTCATGGGTGGAAGAGGCCACACAAGTTGCAAGAGGAGCAAGATTTAGGTTCTGCTGTGAACTTTGATGTCCACATGATCACAATTTGGTAAGCGTTCTCTGAGATGTTAAACTTAAACTGCCAAGCTGTACATGGAACAAACTCAGTCAGGAGCCTTATGTATAATTATACTGTGTGAAAGGAGCCTGTGCCTCTGGAGATACTTTAGTTAAAGTACCTGAAACGTAATGTTCATAAAATACTGTAGTTACATAACACGGCACTTTTAATTTATGCTGTGCATTAATTTGAAAATAAAGTGGACCTCAAATTCTGGATTCTTACAGCTTTTTGTGATGCTGGTTAAATATGGTTAGCTAAGCTAAACCAATGAGGACCCACAGTATTCAAACAATTGTTGTTGTTGGCAAACAAACTATAATTAACTATCTTCTTTAGAGAGAAAGAGGAGACTCTACAGGAGCACTGCCAAGAAAGCAGAGCTGTGCTTAACCCTTGCACAGTAAACAATCGATACCAATAAAGTCCTAAGGAAGGAGGGAAGGCACACAAGTCCTCCAGGGTAAAAGTTTCAGACAACAGCATTATAAGTGACTGTTGGAGGAAGTACATGGATGATAGCAACTTTGATTTCCAACCTTATGAGTTTTTAGCCAGCCAAATCTGAGGCAGAACTGAAAAGCAGGGAACAGTGCATGGAGGGAAAGCTTGGTGGTTAAGGAGAGCTGCTCTCACTATGGATCAGTCTGGGAAGAGAAGAGAAAGCAGGCTCAGGCCTACAGGAGTATTTCACAAAATACTTTTTTGAAAATATTTTAAAACAACTTGTTCAACTGATGCTCAGTTGTGTGTTTACGTAGGGGCTGGTCTGCTGAAACATCAGTTTTGTAGTTTTATTAAGCACAATGCTTTCCATATGGGTTTGATTAAGGAGCAAGAATAAAAATACAATGAAAATTTAGTCCCATTCTTAAAAGATTTCATTATTCAAATTGTGTTTTCTTGGTTTAATATTAAGCATTCCATACTGGATTACACTGTTGTTCAATATGGTTCACTTGTCTGAACCATACTGTTTAAATCTTGGTGTTAAATTTAGTTATAATTGGGTCAAGCAAACAAATAGGAAGATGTAAAGGCAAACCTTAGTGGCTGCATTGCTCTTCAGGATTATATGGACAACTTGCCATTTACAGTCAGCAGCATCATGGGTGAAGGCTAAGGAAAGCATGAAAAGCATATTGCAGGCCCATATTGATCTTGCTCTCAGTGCTTTGAAATCTTTGTGCTTAAATCACATTAAATCAGCTTCTTATTTTTAGGGTTATGTTAGAATGCTCTGCTTTATATAACCACATGAAGCTCACTTCTGATGTATTAAGGCAAATGTGCTGATGACAGTCACAGTTTCAATGTATAGGACAACAAACAGTAGAGGTACTGCTACCTCTGTAAAGCTTTCAACAAAATGTCACTTAGTCACAGTCAAAGTCACTGAATGTGAAAAGAAACCTAATCAAATACTTTGGACTACAAATGGTTTTTATAGTCTCCAGACTGAAATTATTTTTCTGCACTAAGAATAAAAAACATTTGTCAGAGGAGTTGCTGTTGGATCATACTTTGGCAAGTCAATGCTATTTATTCTGCTTCAGAAACTATTATTTTGGGAAGCATGAAAGTTAAATGATATATGATTATCTAAATATATACACATAAACACACGTTTATATATGTAAGTAAAAAGTATGGCTTTAGATTTTGATGTCTATGAAGTTTTTTCGAGTGCATGGTATACAGAAGGGATCTTTTAAACATAGATTTTGTATAGTCAAAAACTAATTCAATCCAGACACTAATATGCCTGCTTTTTTAAAAGATTTGATTGCACCACATGTCACAATGGAGTGGTTGCATGCAGGGGAGGAGGGATACCTGTGTGTAACACCAGACAGAGGATGGTAGTGCTGCCAGCTGGGGGAATTCTTCCTGGACACTGAGCACTTGTGGCAAAAGATCCATCTGGTCCAGGGCAGCGCATTCCTTGAAGGAAAGGGGACAAAAACAACGGAGGGAGAACTAAGGGATACTTTGCGGTTGGGTTTGTTTGTTTGTGTTTTAAGTTATTCAAATGTTTTCGTCAAATGAACGAAAAAGGTGAATATATAAGAACAAACACGTAGAGGACGTGCTGTGGAGAAAGGCATGCAGCAAAACACTTTCCAGTGCTTGGAGTACCAGAGTTTGGCAGGTGCAGTTAGGTTATGATGCATCCAATAAAACTGGTTTTGGAGAAAGTATTTGTATGTCTGTTTGGCCCAACTTAGAAGCTTTTCTGAGGGTAAAGGCTATACCACTGTTGCATGAATATCCAAAATGATAGAACAGGACAACAGGAGATGTGTAGAGGCTCTGAGCAGCTTTGGGAATAACAGCTAGATTTAGAGCTTAAGTAAAGAGTTTTGTTCGACAAAAACAAGTGGGTGAGAAGCTGGAGTGGCATGGAGGCAGGGAGGAGGTATGGTGGTAGGGTATGTGGCACACAGGGAGGTGGCGCAAAGCCTCTGAGAACAGAGGAGTATGTGAAGGAGTGTGTGTCTGATGTGGCTGTTTCAATCAGCAATTGCAAGCAAGGCTGTGAAGATGCCAAGTATTTGTGGGATCCAGATCTTACTGAAGAGCCTGAGGAGTTGAAGACATTTTTTAACAAAGACATAGTTACAGCACTTGATGGAGGAAAGCACAAAAACACATCTCAGCCAGTGATGCTGGGAAGTTCTGTGTGACAGAACTGCTAAAATTGGAGCCTGGTGGTTTAAGTGGTAACAGGAACAGAATGCTGACATATTCAAGCAGAAAAGCAGCTTTGGCTTTAGTCCATAGGTATGAAAAGTTTCATTCCTATTCATGAACCAACATTATCTGAAGCTCAGCATAACTCATTCTCTGTGCTCACCCAAATGAACTGGAAAATACTACTTTTTACATTGACAAATACACGGTACATGGGTTAAACAGAGAGATTTAGTGTTGCAAATGTGCTCTCCAGAGCATTTAACGCAAATGCTGTGAAGCAAAATCAGTATCTAAATCACATACCTACCTGTTCTCTCTCAGACAACAAAACCTATCTGGGTTTTTTTGAATGTGGTGTAGACAGTGAGCTGGGCTGCGGCTCCGGGGTGGGTGTTTTGGGAGAAAAATAAGGCTGCCAGTGGTGTGGTGCATTGGTAGCACATTGCTTGCCCACGGCACTTCAGATGGGGGAGTCTTCGTACTTGTTGAGATTTCTTTCAAAGCCATTACAATTACGATCTCCATAAATTTATAGAGAAATACTTGAAGAGTGAGGAAAGTAGTTTAAGGTCTGGTAAGCTTAAGGAGAGCTGGAGACAGTTTATATTTACTTAAAATGAACAAATGACTTCTTGCACAAGCTGGAAACACAAGTGCGTTTCTATGCTTGATCTGAGTCCAAGCCTTCCGCTGACGACATAGACAGTCCATTGTATATTGACAGTCATGCATAATCTTAAACGTTTCTGTAGGCTCATAATTAACACAATCCAGCCTTCTCCTGATAGAACTTGTTTGATGTTTTTATTCCTGCTCTCTAGTGGAGTGCAAAACCTATTCCTGCAGTGGGCCTCCCCTTTAAAGGCACTGCTCCTTTTGCTTTGCTGAAGCACCAATGTGCAACGTCCCTGCAAGAGCCAGATATTGGCTTTTGGAGTTGGTGACTGGGTAATGCCTATGCCTAGGGAAAATGCATCTTTAAAGGCATTTGGATTTGCATGAGGAACTGCAAAACTGGTGATATGCATCTTGTTCAATATTGCAAGCAAAGATGCAGCTATTATGTTGTAGCCTATTTAAAGTTGTCAAGGTTTTTGCTTTTCAGCAGCCATGATCCCCGTTCAACAAGGCAGAAATCTTAAATGTCACCCATTTCAATGTGAGCACCAGAGAAAAAAAGAGCAGGCAGCACAGGGGTTAAGGTGCTTGTGAGCTGGAAAAGAAAGGAATGGTAACAGGTAGCAGCCAAATGCAAAATGACTGGTTTTGGCCTGCAGCGGTTTGGCACAGGCAAATTTTAAAGGTGGGTCGGAAAGGCTCCCCACTAAAGAGCTGCAGTAACAAGACATGGCTGTGGGCAAGATCTGCACCTATAATCCTATCAGTCTGTGGGTTTCTACAATTCTGTCCCTAATGAATAAATCCCTCGATATGCCAGAGATGTTTATCACTGATACATCACATAATTTTCTCAGTATTGCTTCTCAATTTTATTTTTTGGGAGGACAAACCCAAAATCCAGCTTTTCTTTTCATTTTAGCACTTTCAAAACAAAAAAGTGGCTGCAGTGTATAGCAAATCTTCAGTTACTCAAAACCAATCCTCCCTATGTTTATTTAATTCCTTATTCTTGGGTTTAAATCAGTACAGCTCTGCCAAGAGGAGACTTATTGATAAAGTATATTGTAAAAAGAAGACTCACACATGTCTGTCTTCTTCAAGGAGATGCTAGACTACAAATTGATTATGAAGCATTACTTAAGTCATTACTAACCACAGCCTTGCAAAAGAGGAACAGTAAAATCTCAGACTCCCTGTGTGGATTTGAACTATGCAATCACGGAAGTTTCTTAATGGAGGAATTGCACAGAACACACACACACAAAAAGCATAGATGAGGTCACTTAGATACAGAATGATCAATTAGAAGCATTTTACTGACATGATATATATTCATGTTCATTGTTACAGTGCTTCTTGCCCTTTTTTATTTTCTTCTATTTTTTAGTGAATTGTTTAGTGTTGTCATAAAACCTAAGCTGGGTAGAAGTCCATATCTGAGTTTCTAAGTTTAAAAATAAAACCATAACCCCATCATTTCAATTACTTCATGAAAGTCTTAATTCACATTTGAAAGCTGCCAAACAAATAAAAAAGAAAAAAAAATAAACAATTTCTATTCCAAAATAAATTATTCTTCAACTTTAAATACAGAGATCCTCAGCTTTAGTTATTTGTCATAGGAGCAGTATTCATCTGAGCTTATGCACTAAATATTTATAATTAAGAGCAGGAGAGGGAAAGGCATCAGACACAGAGAAAAATTCCCTTCCTCGGCGCTGCGAGGAACCTGGCTGCTCCTGTTCTTTAGTGAAAGTTACGCAGGGAAGCTCTGCAGCAAGTGATGCTGTGGCAGCTTGATGGTTGGTTTTCTATGAGGTATTAAGGCTGACCCTGGAAAACCAGTGTTTGTGTGCAATGCCAATCAAAGAGTCAACAAAACTGATCCCAGCACAGAAGCAAACCGCTTTTCAAAATGCTTTTTTTTCTGAGGCAGCTCAAACAAAAAAAAAATACATTGTGCGTGAATGATGTTTCTGTACTTATGTGTCCAAACACTGTGCATCTTCAAAAATTAATTCTACCCCAGTGCTGCAAATGCACAGCATACCATTTGGAGCTGATGGTCATCCTGGTGGGAGCAGGGGAGGAACAACAGCAAACAGCAGCCAATGTATTTTCCAAACTGAACCAGCAAATAAGATAAAAGTACTCATCCTCAAGAGCTTCGTACGTATCTAATAACCTGATCCTACTTTGTGGAGGGTTGGTCTATTTTTTAGCCTTAATATATAACAAAGGCCAATGAACAGAATAAACTGTTTGAAAAACAGAGGTCGGCTGAAACTCAAATCTCAGAAGATAATTCCTAGCACTGGTTGGTTTTTACCATTAATTCTGTTAATCTGCCCTGTAACTTCTTGTCTCATTTGTCTTTCAGTTCTTTCATTGCTGGATATCTGTTGAACGGAGAAAAAAAACAGTCCCTGCTGGCAAGTAATAATAATAATAGTAACAACAACCACCACCACCACCTTTAAAAAATATCTAGAAGACTCATAAGCAGTGCTGTAGTCCTATGGCAGTGGTACCAGCAGACCAATACTGCATGTTCCCCTGCAGGTCACAAACTGTTTATGGCAATGGTCGCTTTTTTGACACATACTTGTACAGTGGTAAGTAATGCAGGCTTCCTAATGCTGCTATAGAAATAACACTAGCAGTACAGATAATAGCAATAATAATAAACTCAGTGAAAAATAAAGTGGCCATCTTCCAATCCAGCTATCCTTGGCATTAAAGCCACTAATCCTGATCAACCTGGCTTTATTTTGTGGTCAGTCACCAGTAATAGTATTAAGTGAACATTAGATGTTATTGAGCTCATTACACAAGTGATGAAATGTCCCTTCTACTCACATTAATTGAGAGAAAGAACTTGATGTGGTACTTTGGGAATGGTTTTTTTGTGCAGCAATAGAACTTAATTGCAGGCGTGACTTTATTACCGTGGGTGAAGTGCTGTAGGACTCTGGGTGCATTTCTTTCTCCAAACAGCCCCAGCAGAGCCTCTCGGGGAAGAACAATGTGAGGCTGGAGTGGCCTTTGTCAGCCCTTATGCTGACTCCCTCCATCAGAGCTTGCAGAAGCTCATTGAGGTCCTTCAGCAAGCCATAAAGAAAAACGTGAAACTTGTGGTTTTGGCACTATTTCTGTGCATCCCCACTCATCCCACAGGCCGGGAGCCAGAGCACATAGACCAGGCAGAAACAGTGCCCTGGTCCAGCTGGGCTGGAGCATCAGTGGGACAAGGACCAGGCCTGACCTTCAGCACAGAAGTAGCTTTGAAGGCCATGGTATTTGTCAGGATCCAGCAGCAGACAAGGGTACTGGATGCAAACCACTCAGCCATGCCCACTTCACGTAGCTGCGAACACCACCAGCCTTCTCTCTTCCACGCAGCCCTTAGCAAAACCCACTCCTGATATCAATAACCTGACTGGCAAGATATTCTTGAATTAATTTCCTTCTTTCAATACCCTCTTGAGAGTTTCAAATACCTAAGGGGACTTGCCTCGTTAAATTACCCTCATAACACTCGCCATTACTCACCTTGAAAACTACAAAAATGACACTTTTTCTTTTCTTGTGTTGGGCTGCTTCTGTCTCATAAAAAAAACTCTTCCCACAGTGTGGAAATCCTCCCAGTAATTCTAGCCACTTGGCATTAAAAACAAAAGCTAGGGTATATATGCAGTGATATTGTAAAGGAGAGGGCTAAGAACCAGCCTGCTGAAGCTGCAGAGAAAGACAACATAGGAGCTAATGTTCTCCATATCTGGAAATGTCAGCACTTGATAGGAATCGTTTGAGGCACTTGAAGCTTGTTCCATTTTACAGAAACTCAAATTAGCAACACACCGAGCACAACGCCAAAGCAAATGGCTGCTTTCCTTCCAAGCTCTCCAACCTAATTCGTGGAGAAGATGCTTTGCTCCCTCAGGAGGTCAGACAGCATATTTTCCAAGGAAACTAGAAATATGGAAAAAAAATCTGAGAAATCCTTTTGTAGTGCCAGTATTTTAACTGCATTCTCTCATATGTAGGCTATTGGTTTTCCTCCAGAGAGGGAAGCATTTAATCTGAAAATCTGCCCTTCAAAGACCGAAGACTTTTCCATGGTGTAAGAGAACTGTATTTGAATGAATTCCAAATTAAATTTCAAATAATCTACTTTGAGTGTACCATTAAGCTAGGAAGTGCCTTGATATGATTAATAAATGGTGATATTTAACAAACAAAAGAAGAATTTCACAGAAGAAACATTAACTATACTTCTTTCTTTTCCTTACAATTTCCTAGCTGAGAACATTTATAAGTGTCCGTACTAACGTCAACACTTTGTATTTAAGATTTTAATATTCTCCTTAGGAAGAGCTAATGCAATGCTTTAACTTATGTCCATTTTACTGCTTACCCTCAGTTTTGGGGAAGAAAAAAATTAAGCAACCTTTCACATACTCTAAATGGCATAATCCATCATCCCACTCATACATTGTTTATGTGATTGCTATCTTGCATGTTGATTTAAGACACTGATCCATCATTTCCTGTGTTCCAGGTTGGAAAGTGGTTCTGTGTTAACTCTTTCCTCATGTGTCCTGGGAGCCTGCCCATCAGGTCAACGTCCCCAGCACTCACTGAAGAGCTCAGACCACATCTTTCTGAGTAAAAATCGTGTCTTAAATCTACAGACTGTCTGAACAAAGCTTGCATGAAAACATGAAAAGCAACTTTCTCTTAGATGGTGCAAAAAAGTGAAAAAATGCTGAATTCTATAAAGAAGGGGGCAAATACGCACATAATATCCTGAGATTTCGGTCAGTGATCAGTTAACTGGGAATGATGGTTAAATTTCAGATGTGAAACACGATTCAATTTGTTTATGCCTCAGGTGTGGCACTTACAACTTCTAATCACAGCCTAGAAGCTTTGTAAATATTTTAAGACCAAACTCGCCCCTTCTGTGTGCAGAGGGTTAGATCATCAGCTCCCGCAAGATTTGTAACCAATGAATGTCTGCAATTAAGCATCTTACACCAAATGTAGTTTTCTTTTTACTTGACTTTTGATATAACATTTGATATTTTTAAATGTTAACGGGTCTGAAAGCCTTTCCAGAGATCAGTGACCCTGGCTGCTGGTAGATTGGCCACTGTTTGGGTGCTTGGCCATAAGCTGGGGACACAGGCACCCCAGGACCCTTGGGCAGCATCCCATGGAGTTATTGCTGTGTATGTTCCTCTCGGGGTACGCTACCTTAGGAAGCCCCTTTGGCCACCCCATAGACAGGGTTCATACAGTTTATGTGTACAGCTAAGCTCCGCTCTGGAGGGTTATCACTGCAGCTGCTATCGGTTTCCTTGGGGGTGTCACTGGCTTCCTTCCTCTGCTGAGGACCTTCCTACCATGGAGGGATGAGGCCAGTTTCTTTCCACAGCTCCAACACAAAAAACAGTGGTGGAGACTTTGCCTTGAACTCACATCACTGTCTTCATTTGGAGGAAAACTCACTAGTTCTCCTTCCACGCTGGGCTTTTGATCTGATTCTGCTTTTTTTGAGATTAGCTACAGAAATTCAGTTTTCACATGGTTTTGGTAGTGTCACTGCCCCCATCTCTTCAGAGGAAGAGATGAGCAGCCATAATGATATAATGCGTTGGCATTGCCTGACATGGTGGGTGCCCTTCTCCAGCCCTCGGGGCCAGGAACGTGGAGGATGCAGTAGGTCTGCCAAGTAGGGTGCCAAGATCAGTTAAAAATATATAACCATTACGAGGTGGTGCTATGGCAGAGGAAAGTTATTTCAGGAGAGGGTTTCCTGCAACTCGGTTGTCAGTCTTCATGGAGATGAAAGCTCCCACTGGAGGTCACGGGTGCCTGGAACTAATCTGAATCACTTTAATTGAGACATATGCATATTCTCTAAAGTTTTTTTTTTCCCCAAAAGTATCAATTCAGGTAAACTCACAGCTATCAAGGTAGGAAGTTACTGTCATGCCTTCTGTTTCTGAGTACAGTTATGTTTTCATAGGCAGGGCTTTGCTTTTGTATCTGTCTCATAAGAGCTGGTTTTTAAGATAAATTAAATTTGATTAATTTCTCTCATCTGTGGAAAAGGTAATTTCTAAGTCACCCTTATTTTGGTCATTCATCAGATCTTAGCATCCTCAGTATCTTATACTGTTGCTGTTATGGAAATACTGCCTAGAAAATGTTAGGCAAAATTAGTTAATCTTATCTAAATGCATTTGTCATAGGACTTTGGTTTGAAGCAATTTCCGAAACACTACAGTTTTACAATGTAAGTGACCAGTTTTTGCATCTAGCTTTGTTAATCAGCATGGTTATAAAATTAAGAGGCAGTAATGAACTCCTTAAAGTGAATCAGTAATGAGTGGTAGCATGAAGCAGAATGGGTTTGTTTTCTGCTGGGGAGAAGGGTAACTTTATGGAGAGCATCAGGCTCCTGGGGCATTGGTGGAGCTTTGATGGAGCAGGGGCAGGAGCAGGACTGAGGGTGTCACAGCAGCAGACCCAGGTGCAGCAGAAGTGATTCACAACCTTCAGACACCACCAGGCTTGGTGGTGAAAGTTCAATGTCAAAAGATTTCAATCAGGCTTCCTGCCAGATTAAAGCTGCTGACCCCCCTCAGTCATGTCCCCAGTGTTTAAAAAGGAGAGGAAGAGCCACCAAAGGGGGATAGTAAAGACTTACCAGAATTAAAATATGCTTGGTTCTTGGGTCTCTGTGGGAATATTTTGCAATTAAAGCCATGTATCTTTTATCTCTCTTCCCTGTTGCACTGATAAGAAATGTCTTGATGCACATGTGAGAGACAGCTAAAGGCCAGCACTCCAGGAGATTTTGAAGGAGGCCTTCCTAAAAGCACTGAGCAAGTACATTAGTTTGGGGGAAAATCCCAGTCCTGGGTGCTCACTTTCATTGGCTTTTAATACATTGAGAGAAGCTGACGAAGACTGTTAACAATGAGTTCATTCTCACTGTGGGAATGGGTGTGTGAGAAAATAACTGTGGCAATGATGCCTCCCAGTGAGGCATCCTTTCTACCATCTGTGTTCAGATGTGAAAAAATTGCCTGGTTCTAGTGTTGACTTTTTCAGTAATAAATGTTGAATAGGACAGGCACAACAGGCAGAGATGCTTGTTTCCTTTTAGCAAGACTCATATCCTAAAGGCTTCTATTTCCAAAATACAGCACTGGAAACTATTCTCCAGACTTTGAGACTTTATGTGCTGTCATTCTTTCTTCATTAGATTTGAGAAATTGTTATTCCATGTCAGCAAGAATCGCTATTCTGCTTCTTCAGAAGAAATTTGTCACTGGTAACTATAAAAAGACAGGCAGCTCTCTCCTCTGCATGCTCTTGAATAGGACTGCCCAGATATTTAACAGGCATTTAAGACAGAAAGGGTATTGCCTGGACCATTTAAATTTGTCTCAGGGAAGAGATGAGGCTCCATGATGCTTCATCGGAAAGGTTTTAAGTGTTGTAGTTGGAACCTTATGGGACAGAGAACAAAAGCGTCAGTCTTTGCCAGCTAAGGACGAGTCTCACTTTTCTGAACCATCCATCTGGTGACCTTTCAACCAACACTTTATAGCAAAGACGATAACAATCTATTGGGCAGCTGCTTTATGAAAGCACAAAGCAAAGCCATCAGATAACTGCTGCACTCCTAATGTGCCCTAGTCATGCAATTCAAACACTGCCACCTATCTCTTATATCATGTATATTATGTTAGTTACTTGTTACTCCTTCAAAACTGCAGTGGAGTTGATGTAGAAATAACTTCTTCTAATTGTTCTGTCACTTTCTGAATTTGACATTTGGAAATAGAGTACCGTTGGTACAGAAACTCAGGTGATAAATCAGGCTGTGATGAGAAGAAATGGCTATGTATCTGCTAGGACTCACATTTAATTGAGGACTACAAATAGGTTTGTTTTCTTTATGTTTTGTGTCACTAATCAGTTGATTCACAGAGAAATAAAAGAATACTGAGAAATCCTGAATTATCCAGAACTTATATCAGCAGGCTTACATATTGTTCACTACTCATCATTCAGCTGTTAAATGTCCTATCATCCACCTAGAGAGCAAAAACAATACCCATGGCTAATCATGCATTATGAACTGCAAGATAATGAATTATTGCCATGAGCAGTTTTTTAGCCACACAGATTCTGTGCTTCTCCATTTGTAAATATCTTGTAATAATACAAATTACTTCACAGGCCTTGGAAAGGACTTGCTAAATGTGAGAGGAAACTGTTGGCTCAGCAGAAACTTTCTTGACTGTCTCAGAATATAATGCTGTAAAATGTCTGCTTTTCAGCCTTTTTTGGGTACATTTCATTTTTGAGGAAGGTACCCATGGGCAAGTCAGAAGGGCAGAGACCTTAGATCTGGATCACTAGGATACCATTTTCTTTGCCTGTCCTGGCTGCTGTGTTTCAGCCCTTGGCTGGGTATGAGATGAGGTCCCCACAGCACTGATTGCCACTGATATGGTACTCTCCACCTCTTCATCATTGGCTGAATTCAACTCAGCAGATCTTTTGGGACAGTCTCAAATTGCTGTTCTGGAGCAGCACATTCCTCTCCTAGTCCAGTATGTGCTAACCAGAGATCAAAACCTCAACATTTCTTTTCCACCTGAGCCACCTTGTGGGCCCTCTTCCTATAGCAAAAAATGTTACTTTTAACAGAAAAACTACCATTCGCCATGTACATTCCAGAAAACAGTAATGTAAACTGCTGAAGACAGCAGCACTGTGGGACTTGACCCATCACTGCTTGATCACTAGACTCTTCAACGACCTCTCTGAAATGAATTTTCTTGTTTTGATGTAGTTCCTAGAAGACCAACAGCCTCCACACACACCCCCCCTCCCAAAAAAGAAAACCCCAAACTGAGCACCTGAACAGTACCAGCAGACATGGAAAAGGATGACCTGGGTGTGGGGACAGAATTGCTTCTTTGATTATTCCTGATACTGTCAGGACTCGAAAATACATTCATTGAAGTTCACCAACAGATATTCTTGACACTGCTCTCACAGCAGGAAGAAATCCAGGAAGTTCCTAAATTAAGCTTAACATTACCTTCCAGCCCCTGATAGAGAAACCTTTCTATGTGTGGAGGTGGGAAGTCTTCTGTTAGACTGCCGTCCTCCTTCTTATTATACAAAATGTCTCGAATGGTGTCCCAAGGGGCAATAGTGCCAGAGAGACATAAGCCACGGAAAATGCAGTGGACCCAAGTGAAATTATTTTCATAGAACTAGAGAATGGTTTGGGTCAGAAAGGACCTTTAAAGATCACAAAGTCCAACTCTGTTGTGGGCAGGGACATCTATCACTAGATCAAGTCATTCAAAGACATGTCCAACCTGACCTTGAACACTTCCAGTGATGTGGCATCCACAACTTCTTTTGCGAGGAATTAAGTGAAAGGAAGAGTTTAACAGAAGGAGATTTTTATGCTCTTCAAAGATAGCCAACTGAGCTTTGTTGTATTTTTTATTCACAAGAAAAAAAACATTCAGATTATTCTAGGCTCCATTCTTACTTTTTGGAATCACATGTGACAAAACTAGGATGAACAACAATGTCAGCCTCCAGAAACCAACACGAGCCCAAACCCTCTCTGATCTGTTACTATCACATCTCTGGCTTCTCTGGAAATGAAAATACAAGAAAGAAGACACCTCTAAATGATGATTTCCCACATGTAAATAGTGGACTGTTGTTCCCAGGCCTCCTTCCCAGGGGCAGAGGCCTGATGGCAGCCGTGATGCTCCAGAGGTGAGGGAGATGCTCTGAACTTGCAAACACAAGCAGGAACTGACTGCTAACTCAGAGGTGAGGCTGCATAAAAAAACTCCTGCTGTGATGGATCTGAAGCATGCCAAACCCCAGCCTTGGAGGTGGGAGCTTCATCGGTTTATTTATTAAAATTATGCATGGGCTGCTCCTTAGGCTGTTGAACAGATGGGCAGGGAGCAGCACTGCTGCCCAGCCATCGTTACCTCTGGACAGTTGTTCAGTATTTTCAGTGATGAGAAGGAGCAAAGTGCTCACTATAACCCCATGCCAAAGAATACAAGGCTAACACTTGGAGCTCCTTTTGCTTGGGAGACATGGTGAGCAGTTGACATGCTTTCAGTCTTTGCTCGAGAAATTAAGCAACATGAAAACAAACAACTGCCATGTTTTCTCTTAGTTTTGCATTTCTCAGGGTCAAGGCAGTGATTTCTCAACTCTACCACCTCTCTGACAGAGCTAAAGCTGCAGTGTGATTGGCCTTTTCCTTCTTTCCTTCCTAGACCTCATTCTTCCTCTCCAGCCCAGAAGGATCTGAGCAGGCATGACACCACCTTCCTGATGCCCACAGGGATTGGAGAAAACCTAGATGCACAGGTTAGATGCCAATTCCTTGGCCTGCTAGCCTTAAAACCTATCTATGTGAACATACACCATCACATAAAACTTTCTTCTCTATCAGAATGAGAATTTTTTCTTTTTTTTCTTTTTCCTTTTTGTTTCCTTTTTTCTATTTTTTTTTTCTTTTTTTTTTTTTCTCTTTTGTAGATTGAAGATGCAACAAAAAGTTTTTTATCTGCCCTGGGCTGTGCTTTGAGTTTCTGGATTGCGCCCTCAGCATCTGCTGATAGTAGCAGGCCCTGAAATATGAAAACAGCTACTTTTCTTCAGCTGTTGTGTTATCAAAGCAGCAACTAACTCTGTGATGGCTGCACAACACACAAAAAATACATACGTAATTCTTAAAGGCTTCTTTACGAGGTCAAAACTTTGCTTTATATTGGAGTAAATCTGAAATAACATCATTGCCTGCCTGGCACTAGCTGCCTGCCCATAGCTGAGAGCAGGCTTTACTCCATACCCTGGAAAAAATGGGATTTCAAATTAATTTGTGCCTTTATTAAAAAAAAACAACAAAAGCCCACAAATCTTCCAGGCCAAACTTGAGATGATTGCCCTGTGAGACAATAAGCAGTAAGTGCTCTAACCTCACAGTATTGCTAAATTATTATATTCCTGAACAATACTGCATTGTTGAAACAAAAATGCTAGCTGTAACCTTCTGTTATCAGTCATCCAGCAGCGCAGGAATAAAGTTATTTAACTCTCACTCTCAGAGGCACACAGATCAATATCACTGGGTATGGAACAGAAGTGGGCAGCCAGGCCTTGATGCTTAATTAATTATACATTACTATCACTTTATAAATGACTAGACTTAAGCGATGTGTGAGTGGCAGCATATGATGATCACAACCATTTTGATTTCCCAAGACCTGAAAGAGGCTTCTTAAAAAGACCACAGCAAGCTGGGGAAAGCACACACAGCTGAACAATCACAACTGCTTGGTATTTTTAAAAGCAGTTCTTGATTTCTAGCTTATGTTACTAACTAAAATAAACAGGCTCTGTGCAATTATGGCACATAGTCTGTGTTCCTAAGGTTTGGGTCTTTTAAATTAGTTCAATTATGTCTTGAAGTCCTACTGTATCAAGCTGGGATTGGGCTTTAGACACACATTTAATTTGTACTTCTCTTTTTATTCCTGCACAAACACCATTTGGCCTCCAGTCCTACCCCTCCGCTTTGGGGGTGTCCAAAACCTAAAAGCTTTGTACTTTTAATTCTGCCAGGGGAAAGGAGTGGGAATAGCATGTCTGCAGAGATGCCTGGATGCAGAGGTGTGTGCATGCATATGGCTACACCTATAGACAGGTGTGCTGTAGGTACCCACACGCATAGGCACACACACGTGCTAGCACTCACGTGTCGGCACGCACACTCATTTATTGCTAATTACAGGTAATTAGAGGATGAACACAACAGGTGGAGCACCCACAAAACCAAGGGCCGCGCCGGCGGGCGGGACCCGGGCAGAGGAGCGCAGCGGCGCGGCGCCAGCTGCTGC
>NW_010201598.1:0-8401 GCF_000695765.1 Mesitornis unicolor
GCTCAGAGTTCATCATTACCATCCAAAATAATAGAAATTATTAAAAAAAAAACAACTCACAAAAGCTGTAGAATTCACTAAATTAACATTTTCTATCTCCTACTCAAAGGAATGTTTAAATCCCTTTGTGCTGCCCAAATCCTTTCAAAAGAATGTAAGATAAAATGATAATCTTCTAAATGAAATGCAATGTAACAAATGATGAACTATGGCTAGTCATTGTTTTAGCAGACTAATCCTATAAAAACAAATTTCCTAGAGTGCTCAGTTATTATTTACTTACTCCTATTTATAATCACATAGCAAAATTTTGCATTATTTCAGAAAAGAACAGGTAAGTTTGTTCAGATTCTGAGATGTGCCCTGTGATGACCAGGACCAGGCATGGCGAACCAGTCTGAATATCCTCTCATGTCTCCTGAACACTAGGCTGGTAGATGTGTTTGTGCACACAGTATCACAAATTAAAGCAGCTGCAGGGACTGCTGCTCACAGCACCTTGTGAAGCTCTCCCAAATCTCCAGTTAAATCTCCTTCAATTCTGCTCCTGCCAGGCTCATTTGTAGGCTTCAGAGAGAGCAGCAGGGAAGCAATACAGACCTCCTAAGATCTTCCTTCTAATGCTTCTATCCTACGGCCTTTCCCTCCAAGCATGGCCCAAAACCAATATCCTATTATGAGAAGAAAATGTGAGTTCCTTATACCAAAAAAAGTTAACAGTATAATAGTTCTGGGTAGAAGGCTAGAATTTATTCGAACTAGACCTGAAATGCAGAGCTTGTCCAGTTTTATATTGCCCAAATATTTTGCCTAACATTTTAGAGTAGTATATATCAATACCCCACTACACTTGCATTCCACTTTACATAAACACCATATGAAATGTAGAATGTTTTGAGATTATATACATAATTTTGTTATTTTCACTCTTGCTCTGCTTTAGGTGATAATGCTCACAAGCACTTACTCCTAAGTGCTACAGGGTATGTGACTTACAAGTTGCATTAGAATATGATTTGGACTTGTTCTATTTGATTAATGCTCGAGTAAAAATTCAGAGTGCTTCCCCTCTCTGCTCCCCTGAAAAATGACTTTACAAAATGGGAGTATGGAGTCTATTTTTTTGAGAATTTGAATATCAAATGTGTTCAGTTGAAGTATGTAAGAGTGAAAGAAAATCATGGGTTTCTTTCCCAAACAGTGAGGTCAAATCCAAACTTGAGAAATAAACTCTCTTTCCTTCTTTGCAGCAAAGGAGTAAGAAGGAATGTAGAAATTCAGCCCATACTTAACACCAGTGCATTTCTACTGATTTCCATTTATATTTTTACTGTCTCTGTAGTAAAAAAAGATTAACAAGCTTTTAATTGATTTACCTGACATTTTACTTCACTTGTTTGCAATTGCATCCATTCTTAGTGCTGTGCCAGGAAAGAAATGCTTTGGTTCCTATGCAGCAAGCATTACTCATGCTAGTGTGATTTAGAAATGAAAATTGGTATAGTCAACAATGGAAAGAAAAAAAAGATGAAGATGGGGCATTCCTAAAATACGAAAGATCTGCAATGAACATGGTGCAAAAAGAAAAAGTGTACTACATATACTGTACAGTTCTGGGAAGCTACTGGCATTCATGGACAAAGAAAACAGAAATCTTGGGCAAACCTTTTAAGCTTTTCTCCTGGAAGAGATAACCCTGAAATGCTCTGAAAATGATAAATATTCATGGCAGTCAGAGAGGGAAAGCATGTCAGTAGTATAGTTTTAGCCTGAAACACATGCACATTTCTATGCAAGAATATTTCAGAGGCCAAGTTGACAGAAGCAGCTCTGAATATACAATGCATGGATTAATCAGTGGATCACCACTCTGCACAATTTATGTTGGTACGGGTATTGTAGATAGCAGTGGACTATCTATTAGGTTGCTCCACAAGAGCGACATACAATCTATCTTCCCTTGTTGCCCTTCTTCTCAGTCCAAACAAATGCCTTCAAGTTTGTTAGAGAGCAAAACATTTGCTTATAAAATTATATGTACTGAATTCTGAATATGCTGAATGACCATCAATTTGTAGGCCTACATAATGCATATTTATTCCAAATCAGTTGACTGTAAAACTTAACTAGAAATGGAATTTATGAAATTTATGGTATTAATAGTTATGCAATTTAAAATGTCCTCTAGAATAAGCAGAAAAGCTATAGCTGTTGAAATATATCACCCTCTAATGTCTTGCCAAAAAAGCTTTGATTTGCACACAGAACTAAATGATACGCTCCATCTCATAAATCTGAGACCCATTAAAATAACTGTGCACTTCTGCAATGGTGTGATGTGATACCGTGATCCTGAGAGAGTTCAGCAACTGAAAGCCAGATCACAATTTGGGAAGGAAAGGTGACTTCTTCTATCAGAAATATTTGCTGCTACAAGCTGTGGCTTTGGTATTTATTTGGTATTTGGCATTGTGATAATCATATCAGCAGTGATATAATCCTGTGATTAAGCCTAATTAATTCTCCATAAGGATGGGCCCAACACACAGTTTTGTGCTTTGATCAACTAAAACTCCTACAGTATTTTTTAAAGGAAGGGTGCTGGTTCACACATTTAAGTGGGATGTTGGAAGGAGGAAGCTTCTGCCTTGCTGTTCTTTCCCTCCCTTCATTTCCTAACTTTTTGTGTGGCTGAGAGTTAAAGCACTGAAAGAGGTTTTTTTGAAACCAGGGTTGAATTCAACAGTGACTTTCCTCCTCTTCAATTACCTGCTCTTTTTGTACATAAATTAAGTTTCTTAGGCTTTTCACAGCAAAGACTAAGAGGAGGTCTTGGTGGTGAGTATTCTCCTTCCTAGGTTTATTTGCAGGGACCACATCTTCCATGATAGCTACATGTGCCCTCCCATCTGTGACCACATTACTTGCCTTTGGCATTTGAGAAATATTTAGAAAGGTTTTAGCCCTGTGACAATCAGTTTCTGAAGGGAAGAAAGGAGTCAGTACCATGCCATAATTCAGTCTTCTCTGAACTATCAGTATTCAGAGACCTCATCTTCACCCACTGACCAAAATAGAAGTTAGCAATCTTAGCAAGTTTGAACAGTTACATTCAGTGCTATCAAGTCTCATGACATTCATGGTGTACCAGGGTTTACTCTCGGACTGTATTTAGCTTTGAAGTCTCAGTTCTGGCCATTATGAAACTGAAATAATTTTTTCTGCCATTAAAATTATGGAGATTAAAGTTAAGAACTTGAAAATCAGAACTTCTAAAGACTCCCCACCCAAAAAAAGTCCACCACATGGAAACTGTTTCACATTCACTAATTTGCAATTAATGAGAATTCAACTCAGTGTCACATTTATGGGATCAGATATTTACACCAGAGATATATAATCTTACAGTGTTATTTAGACTATGTCTATGCTCTGTCCTCTCTTTCTGAATAGTACTTGATTGTTTTTTGCATGTAAATACATTGCATGATTAGGTCAGTCGTACGTGGCCAAGTGTTTGCTCAGTCAGTCTTTGACCTTTGTGTCTGATCAGTGTTAATGAGTAATTCTTGACTCTGGAATAGTCATGACAAACTGCTCTCTAAAAAGATGTAAAATATTACCCAAAATCATCCCAAAATACAAATAATTTCAAACTTATCTGTGATTCTGATGTCAGTATCCTCCTTCAGGGAGAAGGTGAGGGAAGGAAAGTTGATTTGAACAGAGCCTCAAAGTATCCCCAATCAGAGCAGAGCTGAATGAATAGAATTGCTCAGTTTCAAATCAGCTTTTTGTTTGTTTGTTTAACTGTACCAGGGCCTCAATTCACTTTCTTGCATTTTTAGGGAATACCATTTCCTAATTTTGTTTGCAGTATTATGTAGAAGTGATGCACAATTCTTAGGATAGGCTCTTGGCAAGAGATGAAAGCTTTTATTTTGAACTCTCCACTTGACAGTCTTTAGATACTCTCCTCATATCTGACAGCCAGCAAGGTTCCCATGGATTTTTTGTTCCATCTCTCAAAACCATAAGTAAGCTATACTCTGGTGAAATGAGAAGTGAGCAGTGGGGATGCTCAAAGAAATTATAAGGCTTGCTTTCTCCAGGTGGCCCAGTGATCTATTTCTTCTCTGCATGTCTGAGCCTGCAACAAATACACCACTCCCTACCTATGAAGTCGTTTGCAATATATTAAATGGGTTCCAAATCAAATTTGATATTCATAAACTCACATAAGCATCTTACTGTAATTTCCCAAACTGTTTTATCCCAGAAGCCTTTGATGAGGAAGGAGCTGCTATTTTCTTTCATTATGGGGAATGATAAACTTTCACAAATTAGAATTAAAATTAGAGTTTGTGGTCATTCATTGCAATGCATGCATTTAAATTACGACACCAATGATATCAAATTGTTTACTGCTCATGGTGGTAATTAAGCATATGTACAAAAGCAATAACATTTAAGCATGTTAACAGCTTTAATAACAGCAGCTCCACAACCTGTGTTTTGTTCTATTAAGATTAAAATTGTATTCCAAGATCCAATTTTAAATTTCATTATCTGATTATGCCTAGTTTATTATTAACATGAGCAAAAAAAAGTGCAAATTGCCCAAAGCTCAGTATCTAAAAGGTTCTGATTCAATCCATTCAAGTGCTAATGTCTCTACTTAACCCAAAGGCTTTGGTGAGGAAGTGTGGGGGCAACATGAAAAAGAACTGGAGTTGCATGCTTCGGACAGGAACCCCATGTCCTTTGCCAAGGCTCGTCCTTAAACAGATGCCAGCAAACACATCTTAAATCATCAGACATCCCTGAAGAAAGCACAAAATAGTACACTGTACTTCTGTTCTCTGAAAAAATGAGTATTAATGCATTCTTATAATTCTTACACTGCTCCCATTATCTACCCTCAAATTTTGTAACCAGGATGTGTATCCTAGAGTGTCAGTGGCCAGTCAGTTCCGCTCTATTGCACAGTCATGTCCTGGTTATTTCAGCAGTGAGCTCTTAAATACAGAAAGAAAAGAGGAAAGAAACCTCTACATCATCTAGTAGAAAAGAAACAAATGCTTAAATTTAACTACATATCACCTGAGACATACATAAAACTTACTGACTGACTGTGCAAGCAGATAACAGTGCATAGGTTATGATCAGGGTGACTAAAATGCAAAGTACACTGTAGGATGGGGCAAACAGTACCCATCAGAGTTCTCCCTTTGAAATGGCTGTCCTGAACATGCAAGCTTTCCCTCTTTGAAATAGCACAGGAGCTAATGGAACACTCTCTTTCAATTGCAGGCTCAGTCTGCACACAGGTTATATCATGATACTGTGTGCTGTTGCACAAAGAATCAACATGACCCACTGAATGTTGAAATCTACACTTAGATGCATACATTGTCTTCAGTGGAAAATAAATACAGCACATCTTCCTAGATCTGGCCTTTGTTTCACACCACAGTTGCAGTGAGGAGGCAATGAGGAGGCTACATACTACATACAATTATAAGCCTTTGTCCAGCACAGTTATAATCAACTGAGACATCATAATTTGACTCCATTTGTTTTGCTTAGGATACAATGGGCTGAGATAACATCACCGCACTCTCCCAGTTTTCAATAAAATTGTTAGGGAGCGTTATTAATTCACTAAGTTGAATTTCCATTATTATTCTTAGCATTAGGAAAAAAGAATATTCTAGGACCATGGAGTTTCTGGTCTTTATCAGACTCAACCAAAGGATTTCACTGGCCATTTAGTAATGACCTTTGCCTCACCCCTAGAAGAACAAAAAATCCTTGAATTCTCCAGTTATGCAGTAGGGATGTCTCAGCAATAATTGTTGGCTGTGTACACACAGAGCTCCCTCTTCAGTTACAGAATCACAGAATGGTTTAGGTTGGGAGGGACCTTAAAGATCACCCAGTCCAACTCCCTGCCATGGGCAGGGACACCTCCCACTAGATCGGGTTGCCCAAAGCCCTGTACAACCTGGCCTTGAACACTTCCAGGGAGGGGGCATCCACACCTTCCCTGGGCAACCTGTGCCAGTGTCTCACCACCCTCACAGTAAAGAATTTCTTCCTAATATGTAGTCTAAATCTACCCTCTTCCAGATTAAAACCACTCCCCCTTGTTCTATCACTACTTGCTCTTGTAAAAAGTCCTTCCTCAGCTTTCCTATAGGACTCCTTCAGGAACTGGAAGACTGCAATAAGGTCCTCCTCGTAAGGGAGGTGCTCCAGCCCTCTGATCAGCTTCATGGCCCTTCTCTGGACCTGCTCCAACAGCTCCATGTCCTTGTAATACTGGGGGGCCCAGAAGTGGATGTAGTATGCCAGGTGGGATCTCACAAGAGCAGAGCAGAGTGTAGAGTTATGCCAGCTCCTTATAGGTGGAGTGAAACATAAGTGATCTATCTTTAAATACATTGATTTCCTTGAACGTTTTCCACTTCTAACTCAAGGCAAGTGAATAGTTAAATATTTTTATGCATCATTAAATGACCTTTACATATACAGCATATTGTCTTATGGAGTTTAAAAATATAAATCTTTTAAACTACATTAATAAAAAATAGAGTTTTCCTTGTTTAGTAGCTGTCTATCACTGAGTTTGAACTGGAGAAGAAAAATAGTGTTGTCAGCAAAAGAGACAGGTAGCCTGGTGTTTAATTTGGATCAAATATTCATAGTGAGATTACCAATTAAATTGCTTATTTAGAGCTATTGCATTATTTCTGATAGGTTACTAGAAACTGAAACAGAGAGACTGATTTGTTTTCTTTTTCCAAATTACAGTGAGAATCAAGAGCTTGCTCATGTCACAGAACTAATAACAACAGAATGTATTCCCTTTGGAGCTAAATAAAAAGATACTCCTTTGTAAAGATTCTGCTTTTATATTTATTAGGAATATCACTAAATGAGCAAAGTTATGAGTGCACAGGATAAGGACTATATTTTTATTATTCATATGGTACTGGTACTCTACTAAAAATAATTAAAATCATCAATACTATCACTTCACTAAATCATGACATTTCATTTTAGATTATGGCATTTAAGCATTTGTTTAATGTTACAAATGGTCATTAAATGCTTTGCTATACAGGTTCCAATATCATTACTTTCAAGGTACTCAATCTGGGATGATGTCTCCTGTAAGAATTTAGATGTAAAGTTAAAAAGCTAAGAACAGCTGCATCATGGCACACTACAGTTTCATCCAGGTCTGTATCTTTCTTCTGCTCAGGACAATGGTGGATGCCTAGGGAAGAGTATAAAGCCAGAAAAAGCAGATAGTATTACTCCTTGTGAATATTTTCTGAACACCCAGAGGCCTGTTCCTCAAACACTTCGTGATCCAGAAGTGTCAATATATTTAGTAACTCCGGGTATGGTTTTCCTTCTTCAATTTATCAGTCCCTCTGTGAATTGTGTAACATCCTAGCATCTGTAGTGTCCTGTGGCAAGGAGTTCCCGTGCCTACTTATTACTATGTGAGAAAATATTTTTTTTCAGTTTGCTTTGCTAAGATGACTGAAAATGACGAGATGCTTTCACAAAAAAGTAGTGTTCATCTGTAGTAAAATTATAGTTTGGGCAATTACAATCTATCTTCCTAAATTTCCCTAGTAACTTCAGGATATTAATCTAGAATTAAGTTCTCAATATGCTGTTGAACTCTGTATTATACAGCACTGTAAGTCAGCAGCAAGTAAACTTGTTTGTATTTTAAAAATAGCTTCAGAGTACTTTGGGCTCAAAACTACAGCTTAAAAACGCAAAACTACAGCTATCATAATGCTAACAGTCTAGAAATCTCATGGACTGCATTACGGTGAATACACTTTACACTTCTATCTTATAATTCATATTGAACTTGAGAATCTGGTGTGTTTCAGGGACCTTTTGTGTGTGTGTGGAACAAATAAAAACACTTATTAATCTACACTTTGCACAACGTATGATTAAGCTCATGTACTACCCTGGAAACACTTTCACAGTAGAAACATTTTTTAGCATTTAAATTTTTTCCACATTAAAATAAAACCTGATAATTCACATTATTCTAATCTGAAAGCCTGCCAATGAATTCTTTTTCATGCATTCACCCATTCCAAACAAATAAATAGCAAAATAGCAGCATGGCACTGCAAGATTTCCATTTCCACTCAAAATTTGAATTCCAGCAAGTTTTAGTATAAATTTGTATTTCAAATATATTACTGAGCACCAGCAATTGAAGAAAGGGATTTTGATTCCAAAAGTTCTGTGCACAGCAGGGCTAATAGGCCCATCTCCAGACAGTTTGTCTCTGACGCCGGACGAACTGAAAGTCGGTTTGATGAGGAAATGGGATGGCTAGACTTTCTCTCCTGCT
>NW_010201598.1:8432-16418 GCF_000695765.1 Mesitornis unicolor
AGAGTCCTGAAGGTGACTCCTCAGGGAGTTCTCATGGGTGAGGTTCAGAACAGGACAAGCTCTGGCACAAAGGTATGAACTGTGCTTTTGATCTGCATTAAGTTGTTTCTGCCCTCATTCTGCTTCCAGCTGTGTATTAGTATCCTTTCTTTTTTTTCCCTTTCCTACCCCCCACCTCAGAGGTCAGGGACTACTCAGTTATTACTGGTTTACTCTTCTGTAAAAATGAACAATATTGAGGAAAGAAACCCTACTGTTAGAGTTAAAAGCATCAACATATACGAACTATGCTACCGCTATGATTTTTCTGTATAGATGTCTGGGTTGTGTCTCTAAGGTGCCCTTTTGGATGTGCTCATACACCCTAGGCAAAGGAGACAGGAATATTAATTCAGAAGATAGAAAATAGAAAATTAAAAAAGGAAAAATAAGAACAACTACAAGAGGCCAAAGGGATTAAAAGGGTGAAAATGAAAATCAGTGAAGACAGAAATATTATAAAATATGTAGGTTAGATTTTAAAAGTACATATCCTTCCTGTAAGGCCTAGTATTCTTCTGTGTCATACTTGTAAAGTGTTTTTCTTCCTGCCTTCCCCATTTCTAAGGTATAGAGATGTCAGTATTTTGGAAAGTGAGTATTATCACAGTGGTCCCTAATAACAGGAATGCAACTGAGTCTGAGATAAGTGTGTTAGTGTTGCAAATGCAAAAAACTGGCATAGTCAACTGTCAATAAATGCTCACCTTTTAAAGAAAGGTACATTGTTTCCTAGATGTATAACGTCAAGTACTTAAAAAAGTGCAAAGCAGTACTCCAGGAATTACTAATTCATCAGATGTTACAGTTGCCAGTAGTTCTTGTTGCCGCTGCGTCTGTTTGACTTAAATAACTTTGTGGCAAGATTTCTTTAAATTTTTATTGGAATAGAAGAAGACTTTAAATAATATAAATATGAGTAAGTCAAATGCATTTAACTGGTTTTAAAAACACAGATAATGCTGCATGCAAATCCCAAGTATACTTTGCAAGAGCCAGCTTTGCTAGAGCCTATCTTTTCTATAAATTGTAGATGCAGCTGCAGGAAGCAGTATAACCGCAAGGTTAAAACCACAAAAATACTTCAACCAATACATAACTAAAAGTTATGCTATTGGAAAGCCAACAATATCAATTTTGGTTTTACACCTGGTAAACTGAATCTGTCTAATGGAGTCTGAAATCACTTCTATTTTCTGCTATCCATATTAGCTTAACGCTGAATACTGGGGCTATATATGCCTATCTTTCATAAATGCAGAGGTACGAGGAGTAAGATAGTGCTTATTTGCAGGCAGCAGAGAAACAACAGGGCTTTGTTTCCATATGCTGTACAAAATTATTAAATGAAACAAAATAACCCAGAAAACACAAGCAAACAAAAGCACAGATGCTCAATTGTCAAGTATTTTATATTGCCCTTCCTGGCAATGCAATGGACTTCCTCCATTTTACAGAACAAAAAAGCATCTACCATGTCTCCAAAATGCTACTTCGGCTCAGTTTAACCTATGCCATGCCAGGATCCTAGATGATCTGGAGGGTATCTTGGGTAAAAGAACTACAATAGATCCAAGTATTGAACAGAATAACAGGATATCTTATATCTTTATCTGGCTGCAGCCAGGGAGATTGTGAAGCTCACTGCAGAGGGCTCCCAGAAATGTCAAAGACAGTAGATACTGGGGTTTCAGTCATATCTGCAAGCAGCAACCAGCTCTCTGAACTGCTGCTGACTGGATCCCTCTGCCTCTCTCCACCTTGTGGCTTTCCCAGGGGCTTTAACACTCCAAGGAAAAGCAGAAGTCTAAATACCTGTGAGCATGGAAATACAGACCTAGGCAGGATTAACATTATAACTATCTCTGCTGCTCCCTGACCTCATCCAGGAAAATTAAGAGCACAGAAGCTGTATTCCCTATGCAAGCCATCCCATGTTCTGTTACATGGTTGGATGTAACAGAATTGTTTACTAATATGTACCACTAATGGCAAAGAATTATTATCATACAGAATAGCATCCGATGCCATTAATAATTCCACTGAGTAAACTGTTTCCAATCTAAGGCACAACTCATTGGATTTGATTATCTGAAGGATTTCCTTGATTTCCTCAGAGTGACACTGAGCAGGCATTAACCCCCCTGCTTCTCTGCATGTCTGCGGTCATGGGAAGCACTGGAGTCAGTACAAGGGGGAAGTCCAAAGGGCTGCAGGCAAAGAGGAAGGAGGCAGGGGTGGAAGATAGATTGGTTCTGGTATTGTTTACTGTGAACATACATAGCAAAATAAAATATTTCTTGCAAATTGGTGGATGGACTTCTCTTACAAAGGAACCCCTGAGTCTGGGCCTGCTATGAGGGAAGAGCAACAAACCCCAATGCCTCCTTTACAATAGGTTATAAAATTATGTCTAAGGATTGAACACTAGTATGACCAGGAATATATTTGCACTGGGAGATCTTCATGCTCTGCATTAGAGGCAATCCTACCACCCTGGGTGCAGGAAGGGTTATAACCTATAGCCTTTTTGTGAGCTATATTTTCCTTATCTTATTCTTCAACCAATTGCATTCTTGCTAAAGCACTCTCATAAATTCCATCAGGGTCCTAGTGCTTAGGATTTTTAAAACCATGAATTCAACTTCCATTCTGTTGGTAAGTATTAGCAAACTTAACTTGAGCTTGATGGGGTTTTTCATCTAGTAATGGCTATTTAAGTTCCTCTAGGAGCTCTTCTCTATGTTTTCAAAGCTCATATGTCTTTTGGCTGCCTTCGTGTCATGAACAGTTTTTTTTTCTCTGTTCATTTACAGACTGCTGTGCAAAAAGCAGCCTCTGGAAATGGCTAGTGTGCAGCATATTGTAGTCTATGAATCCAATACAAAAAGATACCATTAAACCTTTTAAAAGCTACAGGCAGAGCTGCTATTCGCATCTGCTTCTTGCAGAAACAATCTGATGCTCTTCAAACTAAGTTAAAGCTTCACAGTGATACCTGATGTTAATGGACAGATATTTCCTATTACCTATTTGATTGCCCTCAGTGGGCACCAGTATGCAATATCAGGAGTACTACATTGCCCACAGAAATACTGACTAGGAGGAGGCACAAAAGGGTGATGGGGAGGGGAAAGGGGTGTGTAAAGAAAGTGTCATTCAAAACCTCTCCTCCATAGGGAAAAGCAGTTTTGTGCTCATGTTCAGAGAATGCAGGGTGACTCAGACGGCTTTGGTCCCCTCACCATGTACAGCACAGACCCTTGTGGCAGAGCACTGCCCAAAGGCTGGAGAGCTGCAGAAGGCACTGTCGCAAGGTCTCTGCTTCCTGATCCCACTGCCTGCAGTCTCACCCCCAAGAATGATCTGTGCCTAAAAGCTGCAGGAAAGCTCTTATTGTTCAAGTTTTTTCAGTATACATGATAATTTAATTTCCCATCAAATGTAACAGGGAGTATGCATATTTGTCCTAGCTATTTCTATCCACAATGTGTGTTTATTCATTACCCACTCTGCTGTCTGTCTTTAATTAGTTCCTTAGCTGAGTACTTCAAGCTGTGCTGTGCATGTCTGGAATGTTTCTTGTTTTACTAATGAATTTAATTTCAGGAAGCTCCTTGATCATAGCTCAGTCACTATGAACTACTGACTCTTCATGTGTAAATAAAAGGGAAGAGATGTGGAGGGCCCCAGGCTTGCTTTCTGTAATAAGTGATGATGTTTGCTTGCATAAGTCTCTTCAAGAGAGTGAGTACAACTAAGAGAGAGGGGACAAGAAACAAGGTGGAGAGATAAATCTACAGCATAAACCACCATTTCTCTAAAGATCTCAAGGGAAAGGTCTAGTCTAATCATTCTTCCTACCATGCATATTTAATACAGTCAGCAGAATTCAGAATCCCTGAAGCCCAGAAAAATAAATTTTGCAGGTGGACTCTGGAAACATCTGAATGTTATTTATGAATAATTTTGCTTTTTATGTATTGAGCTTGCAGTGGGGAAACAATGTGGCAAACCATGGAGTAATTTCCATATTTTCATGCATAGTATTCCATAGAATAAGGCTGATATGAATTGAGACCGATAGCCTTACATGTTACATTTTCCTTCAACATTAAAAAGTATTTGTTGGAGGCAGGACAATCTCTTGGTTTTTTCCTGATAAATCACTGAGCACATATGCAATTTCCTACTGGTTTTGGATCTTCCTTTTTCTTTTTCTTTACCCTGGTTTGGGGTTTTGCTTATTTATTTTTGGATGTGTGCAGAGATTACTTGCCAGAGCCTTGGATCCCTAGCAGTAGCTCTGTGGCTAATAACAAAGGAATGGAAATGCTTGACATGTTCTTCAGGTCAATTCTAACCTTGGCCATACAGAAGCACAATGATTAAAATCTGAGTAACCTGAATGGAATGAAGGACTTTTTCAGATTTCTGCACAAGAATGGATCTGGTACTTGGAAAAGTCTATCAGTATGATTAGTAAAAGGAACATATTTAAAACAAATTAAAGGAATTTGGCTATGTTTGTTTAAATAAAACATCGAGAAGACACAAGGTGACACTTCACAAATACATTTTGGAAGTACTGATTAGGAAGGAAGATGTACTTTAGCGAAAGATTTGTATAGGTACAAAATAAAAATGGTATAGATTTGGCATGAATTCATATTGATTGAAAATTAGAAGCTGCTTTCTATCTATCTGAAATACTTTTGCAGATAAGAGACTTAAATGATGAGATTTTGATAAGTTTATAGAAGTGATTCCAGGAGGATTGATGGAGATAGGCAATGCAGCTCCTGATACATGTCCTTAGGTCTCTGGTTTGATAGGATGTCCACAAGAGTTCGAAACAAGATTGGATTACTGTTTACAATATATATTGCATTGCTTCTACACTACTGAGGATCAGGAAGAAACATGGGTTATTTTTGTGTTGATATTCCCTTCCCTGTGAACATTATAGATTTGTGATTGCTAGACAGACAGAAACGAATCATGCTGAAGTCTCTCAGCTGTCTGGCAATGTGGATGGCAACAGTTAGAGAGAACTGTGGAAAGGCACCTGCATTCACTGGACTACTGCATCAGTTACCTATTAGCAGGATTGTCCTTTACAACCCAGGAAGATGGAAGGCCTAACTTATGGATCTTGACTCATGAAAGCTAATCAGCATGTGATCTCTACCCTTTTCCTGATTCACAAGGTATCATATAGAATTTGGGGACTGTGACGCATGAGGAGAGTCTGATCTGGATGTGCCTGTCCTGAGAAAGTCTTGCAGGGGAGCTAACTGCTGCCTTCACTGCCTGATGGGTAGTTCCAGAGAAGACAAATCCAGACTCTTCTCAGAGGTGCAAAGCAAAAGATCAAGAGATGACAGTCACAAATTGCAATACAGAAATTTCTCATTGGATATGAAGAAAATATTTTCACAATTAGAGTGGCTAAGCACTGGAACAGGTTGTCCAGAGAAACAAAAGAAACTACATCCTCAGAATTTTCATAAAATTAATAGAAAAGGCCCTAAGCAACCTGATTTTGAAGTTAGTCCTGCTCTGAGCAGGAGATTGGACTGGATGACCTCCATAGGTCCATTCCAACCCAGATTAATTTATGAATCTAAGCCCTAATCTTCCAGCTGAGCTCAGAAGCACTTGCAAAATATCTTATATATCTTTAAAGAATTTAATGTCTTGCTCTGGATGGTTAGAAAGATATAAAGAAACTTGCAACAACAGAATAAAATGTTGTGGGATATTTTTTGTTTGGTTGGTTTGGTTTGGTTTGGTTTGGTTCTTGTGGTTTTTTTTTTCTGTGTTATAGTTTGACAGGTTTTATGACTAGAAGGTAGCATTTTTTCTGCTTTTGAAATATTTCTTTATTGTGTGTTTAATATTGTTAGCTTCTATATGTTCTCTTTGAATGACTAGTTGTTTCCCTCCCCTTTGGTAAATATTTTCCATACAATGCAAAAGAATTTTATTAGTTAAGGGCTAAAAAAAGAAATAACTACAATAATGAAAGCCTACACATCTTTATTATTTAAAGGTTCAAATGGTTCAAGGATTAAAGCAAAACACCATTTCTTACTTGTTGCCATGGGAAGTTGTTAACTAGCTGCTAACAATGACACACCTATCTTTTGAACTTACAGCTTCAGATGCTGGTTTCCATTTTTCTCAAATCCTGCCTATTGCTTTAAGCATCTTAATTTTATTTGGCTGTGTCTTGGACTACTACAGATATTCTGAGACTAAGACAGCTGCAATTCACTGTATGATAAGAACATTTTTATTTAATAAATGACTGTCTTTATGAGATCCCAAAGTTACCTTGTGATATTATGGAGAACAATCAGATTAGCTACCTGAAATACAGCCTATGTACAGAGAACAGAAGAGAGCTCTCTCTGCATGGCGATATACAGACATAAACTTCATAATATGAATGCGTAGAATATCAGTTAATCATGTTATAATTTAAGCAGGATTGAAGCTACTGCAAGAATGTTTAGTTTTTGTTTAGAAAAGTGAAAGTTCATAGATCTCTATCTCAGCATAGGGAATTACTTTGCATTTTAAGAAAGGAAAGTAGAAGTGTCCCTTCCATGAAGCAAATATTTCAATTAGTAACATATTTTCTAACAAAACCTTGTCATTGTTACAAAACACTGAAGCTTTTGAAAGTTTTGAAAGAAATTGAAGATTTGATGAAACTACTCATGAAATGTAACTATACTGAACTGATTGCTTGGAAAATTTTACTCTGAGTTGGACATTTTGAAAATTCTTTTAGTTCAAAATCCTAATTAAACACTGATGAAAAGGTTCTTTTGTAAAATGCTGAAAGTCAAAGTCACAATGATGTCCTTCCATCAGTGAGAATTTGGCTTGATAAACAACATGTTCTGTTTCAAATTACTTCTTATGTTTTTCAGTATTCTTATAGCAAGTGTCTTCTGAGAATTTTCTCTCCTTTTGGGATGGGAAATTGAAGTATTGCTTGGGGAAATCCCTTCCATATCATGTTTTTGAAAGCAACTTTCCTGGAAGATATCCTGCCAACTATGGATCGAGTTTACTTCTGCCTGGATCTGAAATACGAAAATACAATAACAGTTCATAACAATATTTTTTTAAAAAATTAATCTTATCATAGTAAATCTAAAATAAATGATAGTCAGGTGAATGGGAAACAGACACATAAGCTGTGTTCTGTGGCTAAGAAATGATGTGCACTAATTTAGTCCCCCAATTTTCAAAAGCAGAACTATTTGCAGTGATAAGGCAAAAGTGTTCCATCCGCAGAAGTTAATGAAACCAAGGGTAAACAATAAAGTAAAGATACAGTGTGCATGTTGGAAATTGATTAGTGAAAGAAAAGGCTGAAAAGAGAATTTTGAAACCAGAAGTTACTATTGCCTCTCTTTCCATAACTGCCTCCTTGAAATCTGTTCTCATGAAAAATATTACTCCTCTGAATTAGACCAAATCAGATGTGCAGATGATTTTTCACAAACGAGACTTGAAATACAGGCATATAAAAATGTTAGAATTTGCTGCTTAACATGGTAAAGCTGAAAGCTTCATGATTCCGCAAGCTTAACTAAGATTTTCCAAGTATAGATTATTGTAAGCTCCTAACAGCAAATAGATAGAACTGCCTTGACATGCTTTAATATATATTAAAAAAAAAAACAACAAAAAAGCCAAAAAAAACCCCTGAACCAATTTTGTAACATACAAGATTTTCCACTCATCTCCTTTTCATTCTATCTGAGCTCATTCACAGTTAAAACCTTGACTAAAATTATCAGTATTTTAAGTGTATTCTTTTTTTTGCCCTAAAGAACCAAATGTGCACCTCGGAACAGACAAGTTTTTAGCACTGAGAAGATGAAGAATGAAGGGGAATTGAATCACAGAATCACAGAATCGCTC
>NW_010201599.1:0-9053 GCF_000695765.1 Mesitornis unicolor
AGTTACTTGGGGGAGGGCACGCCTGTTGCACTGAGAAGAGACTAATTTCCATTCTTTTTGGTCCCTGTCCTCTAAGTCCTCCCGTTTGCTATGGTCAGCCTGGCGTAGAGAGGCTAGGGAGCCCTGTGCCTCGTTCTCATGAGCTTCTTCTACCCGTTGGGCCTTCCTCGGGGAAGACAGGGTACGGCTCCAATGGTCTATCTCCTCCTCACACTCCTTGATCGTTCTCAGCCTACTTACAGCCTACTGTGTCTGCCTTGGTGGGTGCGTGGCTGTGGGTGCTCCTCTACTTGGTCACACCTCCCCCAGGCATGCTTACTGCTGCCATCAGGCATCAGCATAAGAGCAAGGCACAGCCTGTAGCTCGACACCTGAGTGGCAGCGTGCTCCCACCATTGCTCTGTCTGGCAAGCTGTGTTTGCCTTGGTGGGTGCATGGCTGTGGGAGGCCATGGCTCTCTGCCTGGTGGTAACCATCGCTGACTGGGTGATCTGGCCAGGCCTCAGTGCCCTTCCTGCTTGCCCTGCCTGCGCAAACTGCCGCACCACGCCCTGTTTGTTTACCTGTCCTGTTTGCCGCACTCCGCGCTTGCACTCCCTGGAGGATGCTTTTCTACTTGAGAGCCTTAACCATCACTCCTGTCCCCGCCCACGGTGAGTCAGGGCTGACTGCTGTCAGGAGCTCACGTTTCCCTTTCTGGGGGGGGGGTGCTGCGACACCCTCTCTATCCTTGCGCTTTTTGCCTTCATGCTTGTTTTTTGGTTTTCCTGCGGTTTAGCCACTTTTGTCACTTCAGCAAGGTCCCCCAGCATGGTCCTCTGTGTGATCCTCCGCTCTGGAGCTCTTCACCTCAGTGAATAATGCACAACTTGTCCTTAAAGTCTGGAACAACATAATATTCTCAAGTACATGAACTAGTTTCTCTTCTGGGCAAACTGTGAAGGCTTTGCAGGCTGTTAATCCTTCCTCAGAGTACTGAGAAGTTTTTTATCCTGGCATGAGGTCAGGACACAGCCATCATGGACTCAGGCTTGGGCATTGAGGAGAAATCCCAAATCCTGGATTTTTTGTGTGACAGATGATAAAACACAGAGTTTGTATAAGCAATACAAGGGGAAACTGTTTTTAGCTTAAGCGTACAGTCATAGGTGGAATATAACAAAGAAAATATTTACTAAATTAATTCTTTATTTTCACTACATGAACAAAATAATTATCTTTTTTCTAAGAGGCAGCATGACTACAGAGTGCTCTTTTAGATGTCAGTAATGGAACAGGAATATCCAGAGCTGAACCTATTAAATTAAAATTAAAAATTATCTTCCAACTCAACTTCAGTTATGGAAGTCTTTATTACGCTAATTAAATTTCAATGACTAGAGTTATAGTCCTTAATGAAAAGGACTTTAAACTGCGTAAATACTTGGCATTTTGATTCAGAAGTAGGCTTTTCAGTACATAACTGTTGCGCAGACTGATACTTTGAAAATTGAATTTCTTTGGTACTAATGCAGGTAACTAGAATGTACATGAAATAAAGATTCTTTAAGAATTCATTTTTAGAAGCAAGTTTACTTGAATGCTATCAAAAGTGTTAGAGCATAGTATTTATTTTAATATAGCTGTGTAGATACGGTAGCATGCAAATGTTTATCTGTCTTACAAAGTTCAGCAGTAGTAATATTTCAAAGTGTATGTCAGCGTGATTAGGAAACGTGCAACACAAATTGTAACTATTCCATTGTGCTTGTAGAGCGAAATCATTCGAGATAATCCTGGCATCCTGGACTGCGTGAAAGAAGGAATCGGCAGAGTTGTAGGCATGGGAGTACCCCATAGCAAGCGTCTCCTTCCTTTGATGGTCTTGACTTTTCCAACTGCTCTACATGGAGTTCTTCACTACATCATCAGTTCTGTCATCCAGAAGCTTGTTTTGTTTGTTCTCAAAAGGGACAATTCCCACAACCTTCCAACTGAAAGCTCCACTTCTGTGCAGAGCATGCTGGATGCATATTTTCCAGAACTTATTGCTAGCTTTGCTGCTAGCCTTTGTGCTGATGTCATGCTCTACCCATTGGAGACAGTCTTGCACCGCCTTCATATTCAGGGGACACGCACAATAATTGACAATACAGACCTTGGCTATGAAGTAGTTCCGATCAATACTCAGTATGAGGGAATGAAAGACTGCATAAATACTATAAAACGGGAAGAAGGAATGCTAGGTTTTTATAAAGGATTTGGAGCTGTTATAGTACAGTACACCTTGCATGTGGCTGTTTTACATCTCACTAAAATTATTTACTCAACACTGCTTCAGAATGTTTCCTAATCTGTTCAAGTGTGGATTTAGCACAGTGTACATGATTGACTTACATAATTATTGTTACAAACAGCTCCAGAAAATGAAGTTTCAAGAATCCACTCTGTGGATTCTCCTTACACTGTAAAAGAACTTTTGAAAATGGGGATATAGATTCCTAAGTGTAATTAAAAAGGTACTGTTTCTATTTAGAATTACAGACATGAATATATAATATGCAGTCATACCGAAGGGGATCGGATTCAGATGTGGTTGGAGTGAGGATCTTTCCTCTTACCAGTTAACTGACCTAAGGATTGGATATGAATTCTTAATCTCTACTTTATAAATATCACATCTGATACTTAATTTGGACTGCTAGTCAGCTCAAAGGAATTTTTTTCCTGAGTTGTAAGAACTTGCAAATAGAAGACTGATGGGTTTACTGATCTTTTAAAAATGTTTTCAACCATTGTTAATGAAGCTGTGAGCAAAATAGGAACTGTAAAAGTAGCTTAAGTAGACATAAGTGTCATAATTTACAGATACATAGACTGCTGTAATGTGGCAGAAGATGACAAATAGGAATCTTTTACTTTGTACAAAATAACAGAAACTTGGGTTTGGGCAAAGTTGCATGGTATGCAAATTTTACTGTCTTGCAGTTGGCTTGCAAGGCTTACTGTAACTAAAGTGTGAATAAAGCAAATTAGAAACTGATGTGTGCATGTGTAAGTGCCACTTGCAGTCAGCTTTCCACTCACAACTTCAGGGTTTAATAGGCTGCTTCATGTAAGAGTAGAATAATCTTACAAATGTATTTAGTATCAGTATTCAAATTGTATAGAAAGTGTAAAAAATTAATTGGCTGTTTCTAGAGTTTCTCTTATTAGATTGGAGAGGTACATATACAATTACCTACTTACCATTTAGCACTGTTGTCCTTCATTTAAAGTCTCTGCTGGATAAGCTATTTTGTGGAGCAGAATTCAGTCTGTTCATGTGCAAGCAAACTACTGAAATGCACCATTTCTACCTTCTTCCCCTAGCAAATCAAGGCTTTCAGTCTGAAAATGAGTCCTGGTCATTCTAAATAAATTAGTCCTTGGTTTTGTCAGTAAATATAGTGAAAGTTTGGAAAGGGGGAGTGATTTTTAGCAAACAAAACAAATTAGTCACTTTTAAATTACACAGGATCCTGCTGCCTTTTTCACTTGTTCATGTGGCACGTCTGTCTTTGTGAATACTGTAAATTGATGTGCATTTTAATCATTAATTATTGTATAGTAGTTACCACTTATGGAAGGTAGTCTTGGCAAAATAATGAAAAAGTGTTGCTGTTCATAAGTTCTGACTTCAAATCATTTGCAGGTCTGCTTTGCTATTTAACTTTCATGTATTTTGAATGAGCAAATGTTGAAATGGAGAGTGTAGTGAACTTGAGAACTGGTTTTTTGAAATACTGTTAATTGCAAATTTACTGTATAGAATTGAAGAATTCAAATAAAATAAGAATTCACTGTCAATATTTTGAAGTAATTCCCTGAGCAGGTACATAAAGGAATCCTGATGTGTGTGTTACATTTTATTGTATAGACTTCAGAGTCACTTTTTCAAGTTCTTCAACTTTCCTAAGTGCAAGAACAAGCTGAGTTAAAACTACATGCAACAGCATGGGTAAAATATTCAGTTCATGATTTGTATTTTTTTTAATGTTTCTATGAGTATGAAGAATGATCCATATTGGAGAACCATCCAGATTGGAAAGGGTCTTGGCAAGTTCTCTAGTCTAAATTCTTGCTCTAAGCAAGAACATCATTGACTTCTGACCAGATTGTGCAGGCCCTTGTGCAGCTGAGTTTTTAGTTCCAATGTTTGATACATGAAACCAGCTTCTTCAAAGATGTTATTCAACTGGCGCCAACTATTCCATCACAGTTTCCTTGAAGCAGTAACTAAGTGCGTGTTGAGGACCAACACTTGCAGATGTGTCAGTGAAACTGGACAATCATGTTTTTCTAGGAATAAAGTGTTAGGGAAGGCACTTTGTCTTACCAAATGGAAGACATGCCTTTATATATTCTGTAATAGGGAAGATAGTGGCTTTTCAGAACAGCACTTGATGCTGTGCTAGAATATTAATGCGTAATGCTCTTGTTTGTATTGCTGAGAGTTTTACAGTTTGTGTCAGTCTCAGCTCTTCAAGCAGGGTGAGAAAGAATGCTGTCAACTTACAGCAACCGTTCTGCAATGGAAAAGCCATGTGCTTTGAGCTACTGTTTTTTTGGTCCTCTTCCGTCAGTTAGAATGAACATGTTTTGATTTTTTATGTATACTTGTTTAACCTTCCAAAAAAAGTATTACTCTGCTTTGCCTATGCAAAAATGTGAATGAATGTGGAGGGGGAAAATATTTTTAATCTTTTAAATTGTAAGTGTTTAGTTAATGTATTTCTATTTTCATAGAATCACAGAATGGTTTAGCTTGAAAGGGACCTTAAAGCTATCCAGTCCAACCCCCCTGCCATGGGCAGGGACACCTCCCACTAGACCAGGTTGCTCAAAGCCCTGTCCAACCTGGCCTTGACCTTGGGAAGAAAAAAAACAACCCGTTTTTAGTTCAAATGAGTGATTAGTAGGTAGCCTGAGCAGGATGTATCACTGAAAACTACATAATACTGAATTGCTGTAGAAAGTCTGTTTTTTCTTTTCTGGAATATGAAAAATTCTTCTGCACTCTGTTCTTCCTGATACATACTTTTGTACATCATTTTTCCGATTTTTTTTTCCTTTTTAAAGAAAGAAGCTTATTTCATTAAGGTAAATGTTACTGAAGAAAGACAGATTCAGTTTAATGTTCTCACCCTGTGGGGAATTACTTGGCTTCTTACCCATGCCTCTTAAAAGTCAAGCCTTGATATGGGATAACTGACAACAGACCAGGCAGGAAACTGAGATATGTGGCCTGCTTGAAACCGTTGCAATTATTTGCCTGTGTTGTTTTATAGACTGTCTTACAAATCAGACTTGACTTTCAGCTCTCTTACAATAGAGTTTTAGTTGGTGCAAGTACTGCATTCTTCAGCAAGGTTTACTACATTCATTTATTTTAGCAGAACTGCTTTACTGCGCACCTGAGTTGATCTAGCTCAGAGCCCTGTCTGTAATACTTGATATGTGGAGTGTGTTTTACTTATTTATGCAGAATTCTTAAGATTCAATATCAAATTACAGGGTGGTTTTTTTTTGTTCTTTGGAATTTAGCATCAAATTCAGAGCAATTATGTAAGCTGGAGTGTTGTGATTTAAGCCTAGTGGGTAACTGAGCACCATGATGCGCACAAAAGGGGGCTAGACAAAATAAGGACTGGGAGGGTTTTTGCTTACCACTAATGGTCACAGGCAAAAGACAGACTCATCACAGTGAGAAAAACAAAACAATTTAATTTTGTTCACAGTAACATCAAAGTAGAACAATGAGAGATACAACCAGTTCTTAAAGTCCAGCGCTTTCCCCCATTCCTTCCTTCTTCCCAAGCTCAGTTTTGTTCACGGTTTTTTCACCTCCCCCAACTTTGCCCAGCAGCACAGGGGGATGAGTATGGGGGTTGAAGTCGGTTCATCCCATGCAGTCTCTGCTGCTCCTTCCTCTTCAGGGGGTCAGCCCACAGCTGCAGTTCCCTTACACATGAACTGCTCCAGCACATGCTGCCCAGAGTCCTAGCCTCTTCTGGGACAGCCACCTGGTCATGTGGGTCTGCCCCACTGCTGAAACTCCACAGGCTGCAGGTGGGTCAACCTGTGCTCTTGCCACAGGTTGCAGGGGGAACCTCGGCTCCACACACCTCCTCCCCCGCACTCTCCTTTCTTCTTTTGCCGACCTTAGTGTCTGCACAAGTTGTTCTCCTCACATCCTACTCTTATTTTTCCTCTGCTGTAGGTCTCTTCTGATGGTACTTGAAGAGCTCCTGGCTTTTTCAGGCTAATGATGAAGCAGGGTTTGAGCTTAAGTTTGGGCCAATCTGGCCAGGGCCACGCTGCCTGCATCCAGGGCTGTGCTGGTCAGGGCTGGGGCAAGAGAGAAAGTGAGCGGTGCACTGCACCCTTCTTAAATACATGAATGCACAGGGGCACTGATTGGCTTGGCCCTGGTCAGAGGTGAGTCCAACATTTGAAGCTAGAGGAGCTTCTAGAAGCTTCTTATAGGGCTATCTCCATAGTCCTCCCCCAATACCAAGAAAACCCAAAGCGCCTCATGGAAAACCCAGTGCAAGTGTGTTTTACAGAATTCTTAAGACTCAATATCAAATTACAGGTTCTTTTAGTTCTTTGGAATTTAGCAGCAAATCCAAAGCAGTTTTATAAAACTAATGCTCTTCTTGCTGCTCATTCCATCTGAGAGAGTCAGCTGGATACACTCTTGTCAGCTACAAGCATGAGCAGCTCACATGGTGTAAATGAGGCTTGTCTTTCCGTTAATATGCAAGTTCTTGGTGTGTTTTAAGATTTTTGTTGGTATAATTCAGAGCTAACAGTGGTCACTTTCATACTATTTACCTTTTCTATGATATCCAAGGAGAAGAGATTTCAACTAAATGGTTACTGCTAAGAGATTAAAGAGCAGCATATAACAGCAGCATTCCCTCACCTGAATGAGAAGAGAGTTGGTAGCAAAATGTGTATGAACCATTTGTCTGTTTTTGTTTCAGAAGATGTAATATGTATATCCAGCAGGAGCAGAAGAAGGTAAGATCTTTGTTTACTCAAGAACTGATGGCATTTGTCTTTTAAAAGCAAATCTGATTTTAAGGAGTTGGATAGAACTGTATTTTCAGATTTATTTTTTGATTGAATAATGTTCATTTGCTCCTTACCTTCAGCACTCCAGACTCTCCACAGACAGTTTGGCAAATTGTGGGCAAAATTTGAGGGTGGGAAAGAAGCAATGTTGCAAACAGAATGTAGAAATTGAAAAAAGTGCAGATAAACAAAAGCTAGAAATTAATGTTTTCAACTGCAACAAATTAACAAAATAAAAAGTAGATATGTCCCAAAGTTAGTATTTACAGTTTCATTTAAAAGTCTGTTTCTGTTTTTATCCTTCAAAAGAGGCTTTTTAAAGATAAGTTAAAATCACGAAACATTTTAAGCCCAACATGCCCCCTTTTTTCACCTAGTACTTGGAAGTTAACTAAAAAGCCAGTAATTCTTTCAGCTTAGGCAAAAAGAGTCATTGCATCTTCCCTTGAAATCAAGGCATCATTTCAACAGATGTAGATACCATCATATAGCAGTCTAATACTGTAGTTAGAGATAATTTTTTATTACTCAAACTACCAATGAGTTGGCTGCAATACACATTGCCTGTGGCAGCTTGATCTGGATGAGATACTTCATTGCTCTTCTATTGTTTTCAAAGAGTGGGAAGAGAATGTGACCTGTCCCCACCAGATTAATAAAATTGGAAGGGATGTTTTAGCTGTTACCTGAAATTCTGAGTCTTGCTTTTATTTTAGAGCCTTAAGCTTGGCACTAAGGCAAGTCCAGAACAAAAGGACTTGTTGGACAAGACTTTACTCTGTTCCCCATAGGAGATTCAAGTCTTTGTCCAGACTGGCTTTCTAGAGGCTAAAGGCTTATAAATTGGTGTTCCTGACTCTTGGTTTTAGGGTACATCCACAAAACAAAAACATAGGATTTGGTTTTGCTGCAACACACCCTGCTTCCTTCTGGATTTGCCAAAACATCCCCAAGCCCCAGCCTTGGAAAAGGCATGGGATGAAGGGGCTTAATAAAATGTATTTAAAGCACAAATTTAAAGAAAAGCGCAAGCTGGAGCATGTTACACAGGTATCAGAGTGGGAATAAAGGGAGCTATTTAGGAGCTGCAGCTTTCAAAGGCCCTGTGGCAAACACAGGGCAAGTCTCCTCCCTTAGAAACACTTTGGCCTCCGCGCTCTGACCAGTGATGCTAAACCTGCCCCCGGCAGCCCTCCCCAGCTCAAAGCATCTCCCTCTGCCCATCCTTCTGCTCCTCAGGGAATTACCAATGGGATTGTGGGGAGAGTTGTCCCACTGTTTTGGGGGGAGCTCAGCCCCTCAGCCTACTCCTGCTGTGCTACCTGTAACTCTTGCGGCAGCGTCATTTTGTAACCACCTTTCTGGCTCATCCTCATGCCTGTCACTGGATTTTGGGGATAACTGAACCTCCAGATCAGTCAGGGGGAGCGTCAGGACACTGGGGCAGCCCTAAGCAAAAGGAGTTCAGTGGCACCGAGTGATGCAAAAAGTGGCAAAAGAAAAGTCCACAGCACTCTGCAGCACAGTCTGCTGCCAAGTTTGCAAGAGCAAATCTGGCCCTAAAAGCGTAAAAAAGCTACAAAAGTCCTACATTGCTTAAATCCACCGCACTGCTCTCATGGTTCACCCCAGTTTTAGCTTCTGCAGTGGTAGGAGTAGGATGAGGTAGGAGCATTTGGGCTGGTAGGAAAAAGAAAGACACTAAGAAAGGCAGACAAGGAGCAAGTGGATGCTGCTTATTTGCCAGGACGAGTCTAATGGGAGCTCTACACTAGCCCTCACCTGATGCCAAAGCCCTGCATGAGCCCTCACGCTGCTTGACCTGTGATGGGAACCAGCCTCGAGTCTGCTTTCCAGCCCTGCAGGCCCCAGTTTGGTGAGCTGGAGGCAAGCAAGCAATACAACTGCTTTAATTTTCAGGTGTCTTTCAGGCCCACCCACGTTTATGTGTT
>NW_010201599.1:9084-11017 GCF_000695765.1 Mesitornis unicolor
TTATCCAGACCAGTCCATCTGCTCTCTTTCAAACAGGTAGCACTTCAACGGTTGCCGTTTGCTCCTCAAGATGCCTCAGAGCAGCCACTCCTGGTGGTTGAACAGGCTGCAACCATCCCTGTGGACTTCTTTGCACATTCCTCCCACAAAGTAATTTCATCTCTAGGCTACAAGGAGACACGTCGCTCTTGCATGTTGCGATGTGGCCACGTGGAAAAGTTGTCTTGCTGTCGCAGAACACAGCATATAGTGAAGTCACCAGTTTTCCTCCAACCTTTCTGGAAAATAGAACTCTTTGGATGAAATGTTACTCAAAAGTTAAGCTAAAGCAGAGCATTAACTCACTTGCATGCTGCCTTTCACAGGAGGCAGTTCTCGTGTCTCACCTTCCTCTTGCAAGGTAGGACAACCTTTCCTCGTGAGTGCTTTCTTTTGACTCGTTGATCAATCCACATAGAGTTTTGTTTCCTAGACATCTGGTAAGTTTTATTATTCCTCTCTGGTTGACTCCTAGATTTGTTTCTTAATAATTTGGAACGATTTTAAGTTTGACTCCATGTGGCATATACTATGAAATAAAAAAGCGTAAAATTATTTTATACAGACAGAATAAATAAGGCACAGTTGGTAAGAAATAAATTTAAAATTCTACTCTTTTGGCTGATAGCCTTGCCATCTGCTAATGTCAGTCATCAGCTTTTGCCCTTAAACAATCTTCAGATTTACTGTTTAGAAGCTAACAACAAAGATACTTCCCAATCTGATGATGTGTCACACAGACAGTATGAAGATTTGTATTGGCATTCATAACATAGCTGTTTGGTTATTTTTGGAAAGCTTTTGTAATTGTTTTGAATTGCAACATCATGGATATTGAGCCAGAGCTTCAGAAGCCCTAGAGTAATTTTACTCTAACATTTCAACAATAAATTTTCTCTATTTGCCTAGATTACTTTCTCTGATTTGGAAGAACTGAAAGGAAAAAGGTCATCAAAAATCCACTCCAAACTATGTAGCTATAAGAAATAATTTATTACATAAATTATCTTCCTATATGCCTTTTCAAGTGCATAGATAGTCCTGGAAAAACTCTCAATGTAAAAAGAATTCAAGAACTAAGAAAATTTTGCATCTGAATTATTCCATAAAGACCTGTTTCTTCTTTAGGCTGAACTCACTGAAGTCACTGAAGTCACATAGCAGGTCTTTAAAGAACTTATTTATAACTAAGTCCTACCAGGGCTAACATTCGAATTAAGTCACTCAAAAAAGAAGCAGAACATTTGAGATTGTGAGATCTATGGAGAATTTTAATTGCTAGTTTATATTTTAGTAATACTAAAACAGAAATAGATTTATCTTTGTTAGGTTAAAGTTTCTGACAAAATGAAATCTTACAGAAGTCACTCTAATACATACTGCTGAGGAAAGCTTTGTTGAAGTGTAAGAAACACTGGAAGCAAACTTACAAATTGTCTTCTGGGTTTCTCCAAAGGCAAGGCTGAAACTAGGAACTTTCCAAATGAAACAAAACCACAAACTGTTCTGAAAGAACAAATATTAGCAGAGTCATGCACCTCTCCAACTTCTGATGTCTTTGAGAAAAGATTGTTTCAGGCAATTGTTCAGAAATCAATCTAGAGTTCCACTTCATTCTTGGTGACTACTCAAAATTTTAATTATGAAAAAATGCTGATGCTAATTCCATATGAATTAAATTAGTTAATCAAACTTACTTTTATAAGACTCTTTTATGTACAGATTAAGTTCTTATCATCTAGGTCTCATTTTATATAGAGATATGTATATATAGCTCTATAGATATATAGATAATATAGATTCAAATGCTCTATGTATGTTTAGATCTTTAAGTTGTCACCAGATGGAAGCAGAAGTTTAACACAGAAATAATTTTTACTCTATACAAGGAGTC
>NW_010201599.1:11042-11271 GCF_000695765.1 Mesitornis unicolor
ATTTTGCTGATGAATTAGCAGAGCTCCTTCTGAGACCTTTTCTAAATAATTACTACAAAAGCTGATAAAAATGGTACTTTAGGTATATTTCTTTAGAATAAAGTGTCTTTTTCACTAAAAGTATTTTTTAATTTTTTCCTGTTTTTATTACAGTATCAACTTTGAAGTTTTTCTAAAAAAAAGTCTACTTACCACAAAAGTCTATGTTAAATAAGTATTAAAAATATAA
>NW_010201600.1:0-277 GCF_000695765.1 Mesitornis unicolor
AAAGGGATTGGAGGGATGTGGTTCAGAGTGATCTGGGATGCTCTGGGAGCAGGGACTGGGAGAGGGGACTGGGAGAGACTAGGGGGACTGGGAGGGACTGGGAGGATGCTGCTGGGAGCGGGGACTGGGAGAACTGGGAGAGACTGGGGGTACTGGGAGGGCCTGGGAGGGACTGAGGAGACTGAGATGAACTGGGACAGGTTGTGGGGCTGGAAAAGATTGGGGGGATTGGGAGGACTTGGGAAACAGAAGGGATTGGGGGGACTGGGAGGCTTGG
>NW_010201600.1:765-996 GCF_000695765.1 Mesitornis unicolor
TGGGGGCACTGGGGAGATTGGGCAGATGCTGCTGGGAACTGGGACAGATTGGAGGGACTGGAAAAGATTGGGAGATGCTGCTGGGAGAGACTGGGGGCATTGGGAGGGATTGGGGGAAATGGGAGCTACTGGGGGAACTGGGAGGATGCTGCTGGGAGCAGGGACTGGGAGGACTGGGATAGACTGGGGGGGACTGAGGGAACTGGGAAGGACTGGGGGGGCTGGGACAGG
>NW_010201600.1:1032-1405 GCF_000695765.1 Mesitornis unicolor
GGGGGGGGGTGGGGAGGGACGGGGGGGATTGGGAGCACTGGGAGGATGCTGCTGGGAGCGGGAACTGGAGGGACTGGGAGGGATTGGGAGAACTGGAAGAAACTGGGACAGGTTGGGGGGACTGGAAAAGATTGGGAGGGCTGGAGGGATGCTGCTGGGAGCGAGAGAGGGGACTGAGAGGGACTGGGAATGGACTGGGAGGAGACTGGATGGGATTGGGAGAGACTGGGAAGGACTGGGAGGGACTGGGGCAACTGGAGAGACTGGGAGGATGTGGCTCAGATGGGACTGGGAGAACTGGGAACACTGGGAGGGACTGGGAGCACTGGGATGTCTGGAGGGACTGGAGTGGCTGGGAGCACTGGGAGCCCCC
>NW_010201601.1:0-5806 GCF_000695765.1 Mesitornis unicolor
TGATAAAGATGTTAAACAGGACTGGCCCCATGAAGCTATTCATGAGAATACCTGTGGAACAGACAACTGCTTCTGAGCAAGCACAGGACTTTTATTTGTTGTCATACAACTTTGCATGTACAAGCTCCTCCTTGCTCACTACAGCAAAGGGATTTTGATGGTAGAATTACTACTTGCTGAGTATTTCTTTTATTTAGTCTTGTTGAATTCTTGTATATGGTGTGTGCTGATTGCTGATCTCAGTTTGAGCATTGCAAGAAGGAGGAAGCCAATTCCTGAGCATCTCACCAAGACTTGGGTTCTTGTTTGTGCTTCTCCACATTCTTCATTTATAATCTTGATCTAATAATCTATTTCCTTTGTGTCTCACTTGAAATTTAGAGTGCTCATCAGAATGAAAATCCAGCAGGGGCTTTTTGTTTCTGTATTACCTAGAGAGACGGTAAATCAGTTGATGTACTTTATTACACATTATCTGTAGTATCAGTTATCACACTTCTGTCTTCTTCATGAGAATGTTTTGATTTCTGGAGATTTTGGTATATTTTTTTGTAACTGTTACATTTTTTTTTCAATCAAACTTGATGTCTTCTCTTTTGAAGGTATTTGTTTGGTATATACTGATTGACATTTTGCATGAAATGTGTAGATTGTGTTCTTGTTTCATTAGGCTTTTGTCATTTTCTTTTCTGCTCCTGCCATGTACTGTGATGCCACTGGGGAGGAGTTTGATTCCTGTTACTTCTCTTAGTACTACATCTACTGATTTCTGAAGCAGTTTTGCTTCCAAAAATATCTAACCTTGAAAAGATGGGGTATTTTTCAAAAAAACTATTTTATGCCAAAATAGTTAGTTTAGTGTTTTGCTTGTATTTGTAATAAATTGCAAGTGTGTGATGTGCACTGGTGACAGCCTACAGCTGACAGAATTTGCGGCTGATAGGTTTTCATGTTCCAGTACTCTTTCTTGGTTTGAACATAGGGTTCTGTGAATATATGAAGTGCCTGAGTATTTTCTTTTACAGTCTTATTGCTGAGTTAATCCTTTCTGATAATCCTTCCATCTCTTTAACACTTCTGAACTGTGCCATAGTGTGGAGTCCTTTATCTGCCTTAGACATTCTTGTTAACCTTGAAAGCATGATCCCCTGTACATCTCAATCATACAGTATTTGTACTCTATATGATATCCTAGAAAACATACTATGCATTCAAACATGTCAAAGCAGACTATTTTAGTCTCTTCCCCCTTTATTTTCTCTATTGTGGCATATCCTGTGATAAACTCCAGAGATACTGTGCCTTTTTATCAATTTAGCAAGCTGTTATTTCCTAATTTTTTGTTAAAGTATTTCACTACTTAGAAAAAGATAAGTATATATCTGAAATTTTAAGCTTAGTGCCAGAATTTTACTTTTTATTTCTTCTCTCCTTTTGAAAAGAGTGTAGGGGGGGATACTTAGTGAGCCTTCTCATGGCATTGTGATTCACAGTGCTTTCCAGGTTACATGGCTGCACCTTATCAGTGCTGGCCTTGAGCACAGGCAGCTGAACGCTTAGTAAGGTAAGGGGCCTGACAGGGAGGGTGCAATTTGCCTCATCTCCAGGTCATTAGTAAAGCTATTACACAAGGTAGGTCCCAAGATGGACCCCTGAGGAACCTGGATTCTGAGACATGAATCACTACTCTATTTATTTCAGTGGGAACCTTTCATGAATGATTTCACATTTAGCAAGGGGAAAACTTCAAATTCTGGACATAAGAAATTTCCCTTACATTTGAAGAAATTTCTTTTGTAGCAAAATGAAGTCTATAAAAAGGAAGATATTTTAACCTGGAAATACTTTTACTCTGCTTTTTACAATATATTGCAATCCTTTCAGTAAGTACTCTGCAATTAGACCTTTAACAGTTCTACCAGTGTTCTCCGTGCACATTATTAAAAAAGGGTTCATCTAAATGAAAAGGCAATTTAAGGCAGAATTAGGGTATTGTAAGTATTTTGGGCTCAGTTGAAATGACTTAAGCTACTTTGTTGTAGGCTCTAGCTATTGCAGTACACATAAGAAGAAAATTTGCTTAGTACTATATGATGAACAATTAAGCCTAAGAAACTGTGATTGTCCACTTATGAAGGTGTTCTTTCCTGTTTCAAAGGACTGGCGTGATGATTTACACAAATTTGTATTTCTATGTGTTGCTGTATTCAGAACTTCATTCTCAGATACTGTGTTTGTTATCTGTTCTTTACTACGTTCAGCTCAGGAGTCCTATGCTAGTGATAGTTGGTCTAAAGAAATAATAATATATGGTGCAAGTGGCTGGTAATCTTTGTAAGAACAGGGGCTGGTAAACACAGCTACAAACAATGTTTAAATGGCATTATGGAATGGAACAGAGCCAGTGCACCTGGGACTTGCTCTAAATCATGGTAAATTTCTTTGGTTCCCCTGACTTTGGAGTATGTTGTCTTGCAACTTCTAAGTTCCTTTATGCAATATTAGAGCATTGGAGGGACAGAAAATGGTTCTGTTTTCTTACTATGTACTCTTTGTTTCGAGATGTGAATTTATGACAAAACATAAATTTAAAAATTTGATTGCAATTTCAATACAAAGTTTCTTGACCTCTCTAATTCTCAGTCTTAAATGCAGATGAAAATGGACACTGTTTTGGAAGTGGACACTATTGCTGATGCAACTTAAGCAACTCAAGATTGGAGTCAGTGAGAGTATAGTGTGAATTATGGTGATGTCATAGACTGGTTTGGGTTGGACAGGACCTTAAAGATCATCTAGTTCCAATCCCCCTGCCATGGACAGGGACACCTTCCACTAGACCAGGTTGCTCAAAGCCCCATCCAACCTGGCCTAGGACTTTGTCCATTTTTACACTACACTGTTGTCTGTCTGCAAAGTCTAACCCAAACATTACTCTTCCAGTACTGCCTGATAGCCATAGACCTCGTGCAGTTCATCTAGCCAGAGCATAGGGGGAGGTCCTGGAAATCTGCCACAGGGTGGGAGGAAACTGGAACATGCACACAGAACATCTCAGCACTTGTGCCTTTCTGTTAACCACTGAGAAGGTCATTCTTTGCCTTTTCTTGACCTGAGCAATTTTGCTTTTTTCTCTGGTTCTGCCCTTTTGTGTAGGAAAGAGCTCCACAGAAAAAAATCTTACCTTCCTTCAGCTACTACCTTAAGAATATATTTTTCCAAGATGTTCCTAGTAAATTGAAACTTGATAATGAGTAGGCAGATGGCAGAGTAGTTTGTGCAGTTCTGTACAGTCTATGTTGTGTTTTGCCACAGTCATCTCATTTGCCTTTTTTTTCTCCTCTCATTCCATATTTTCTGTTCAACATCAAGAAAACAAAATCTTTGGGAGAGATGCATCACATGCAGTCTGTTCCAGTGAGAAGGGACTCAACCTGGTTAAGATCATTGGATACTTAAAAAAAAAGATGCGTAAACAATAGGAATGTTAACAACTGTAATATTCCTTATGACATAGAAGAATAGCAAAGCATCTGTCTGGGAGCACTCATAGAGAAATCATTCTAATTTTATCTGTAAGGACTTTATAATATTGCCCTCCCTAGGGAAAGGTTCTGCCTAAAAGGAATTCTCAAGCACTTCAATATATAATTCATTCTTCAGTTCAGGTGCTGTTGTTAATTTTACTTGCTGGCAGTGCTTTCTGTAGCAATTACTATTCCTAGAGCACACTTCTGTATATCACTCTTATCTATTCTTGATATCAAAGCTTTGAAAGTGAGTGCCAATAATGTTGCATACAAAGTCTGATATGAGCTTCCTGGTTCTCAGAGCTCTGTTCTTATACTTGGTAGCTGCAGATACTGAAATTTCTTGTATATTCTCCTTTATTCCATCACTTTCCCTCAGTAATCTTGAGCTCATTTCTCCCTTTAATTTTGCTCTCTTCAGGCTGTCCTCTTTTAAAGTAAAAAGTCTACTTTGTTGCTTATGTTTCACACACAAAGAAACAAAAGCCAGCCTTTAAAAACAATAGCACTTTCCTTTATTCCAGTTAACTGTCTAGCTAGATTGTTCTTTCTTTTTTAGAAGATATTTTTTCTCCTGGTTCTCTGCTACAACTATATCCAGTCTTGATAGATCCTGTGGAGAATGAGGACACTCTCTTTAATGTCTTTTCCAGTTTTTTGTGGCACTCTCTTTGGTGCAGCCTTGTTTTCCCTCTTCATCTCTCCAGTCCTTTTTCCTGTTGGGGTAATTCCATTCACAAACACAAAGTAATGGAGATCTATTTTTCTCCTGTCCAATGGTGTTAGACTGCCCTTGACATCTCAACTGGAGATCTCTTACCCTTGAGCTTGCTGTGCCTCTCGGAGAGATTGTACTGATGTTTCTTGTGAGTCTTTACTATTTCTACTGTTAATCATGCAGACATCAGCAATGCTTTTGTGAATCTGATTTCCTTGTTGACTCAGACATGTCTGAGAAGCTTTGAGTTGCCCAGACTGTGGTCAAGTTTTGCAGGCAGTTTCCACATAATGTGTGCAAAGTAGGGTAACAGTTACTCCTTGACAATAAACTCCAGTCTGGGCTCTTCTCTAACAGCTTAATTATTATCATACTCACTTCCTTGAATTTGACAATTTTACTTACTTCACTGTGATCTATCTAGGATGTTGCTTCAAAGAACATTGATTGTTCTGATCATCTGCTTTTTCTTTATATCTCTCCACTGATTATTATATTCTATCTTTGATTAGCAGTTTGATACACTTTCAGCGCCCATCAGGGACTATCCCCAGTCTGTTGTATCTCAATGATATCTCTCTCTCTTTCTCTCACCCATAAAACTACCTTTCATAACTTACTATTTTCAGTTGTGAATATTCATGTTTCTCCTTTGCTTTAGGAAGACCTCTTTATGGATTTTCACAACAAGCCTGTTGTATTCTTTTGATCCTACCCCACAGTTCAAATATTTGTTGACAAAACAAGTTGCCAGTCTTCTATGCATGTGGGTGAGAGTTTTTCCATCATTTGCTTACAGCTTCCTGGATGTTGTCTTCATCTGAACTATCAGAAATTTTGTTTGTAGAAGATGGCTTTTTGTTATAGTGTTCTTAGAGTGCCTGGAAGTGCGAGATCATGCTTTGTCCTTGAGGTTTGTTGCCATAAATTGTAGCAGTTGGAAGACTGGCGTGACAGGATGCATTGAAGAACACAGCTGCACAACATAGACCTTTCTCATCTTGTTTTTTTTTGTTTGTTTGTTTCTTTTTTGGGGTTTTGTTTGTTTGTTTTTAACACAGAATTTGCTTCAATTCTGAACTAGCTCACAAGTTCTTCAGCGATTGTAATAAAGAGAATAATTGTGTTTTCCTTGGGTGGGTTATGGACTTATAGAATCATTTTGGTTGGAAAAGACGCTTGAAATTGTCAAGCCCAACCATAAACCTAACACTGCCAAGTCCACCACTAAACCATGCCCCTAAGTGCTCCATCTACATGTCTTTTAAGTACTTCCAGGGACAGTGATTCAACCACTTCCCTTCACACTCCATTCTAGTGTTTGATAAACATTTTCAGTGAAGAATTTTTTCCTAATTTCCAATCTAAACCTCCCTGAGCAGAAATTGAGGCTGTTTCCTCTCATCCTATCACTTGTTACGTGGGAAAAGAGACCGATATCCACCTCGCTACAACCTCTTTTTAGGTAGTTGTAGAGAGTGGTATGGTCTCCCCTGAGCCTCCTTTTCTTCAGGTTAAACAATCCTCGCTCCCTCAGCTACTCCTCATAAGACTTGTG
>NW_010201602.1:0-3541 GCF_000695765.1 Mesitornis unicolor
GGCGGGGGAGGGCGAGGAGGAGGGCGGCAGTAGCGGTGGTTCAGCACCACGGACAGCGGCCCCGCTCCCGCCGCCCTCCCGGGGAGACACTGCCCGGGATGAACTGGGGCGAACTGGGACGAACTGGGACGAAGCAAGGGGCCTCTTCATCTTAGCGGAGTGAAGCCAGGTGGGGGGAAACCTTCCGTGGGGCTACACACGGGACCCAGGGGAGATCTCGTGGGTGAAGGAGAGCAAAGAGAGGGTGGAGAAACCAGCCCTGGTCTCCAGCCCTCATCAAACAGCATCCCAGTTTCCCCAGTACAGCACACACGGAGGTGTTTTCAGGATCACTCTGATGTGTGACAAATGAGTCGCTTAAAAGGCAAACATCAAGCTCTCCACAACCATATTATCACCAAAGGTAAAATAACATGATATCAAATATGAAAATATCCAAGAGTCAGCTGTGCTGGTCAGGCACAGCAGAAGCATTGACAGCGCTTGAGACTTGACGACACGGTGTGCATGGCCCTGAAGTGCGGCCTCCTGCCCTCCCCTACAGAATGAGGATCATATTGTAAGGAACAGAGTCAGGAAACGTGCTCCAGAGAGCTCACTGATGCCGTCTCCCACACCTCCTCTCTGCTCATCCCATGCCCTGTCTTACCGGAGAAGTTGCTGGTTTATTCCCTTCACCACATTGAATCTTAAATGCACTTTTATCACTGCCTCGTCGGAAGCCCACTGTCACATTAATCCTTTAAGCAAGCAGAAATACTCCGTTTCCTAAATTCAGCTCTTAAATACATTTGATGGGAAAGAGAAAACCGCACATCTCGACTTAAAAAGGACTGCTCCGGCAGCGACAGACAAAGGAAGGAGCGGGGTGTTATTTGCACCGGTGGAAACTTTGGGATTGGGAACACCGGGAATCCCGAGAGCTACCGGGAACCCCGGACCCAAACACACACAACCCGGAGGGGATTCATTTATCACCGCCGCTCTCCGCCGCCGGCAGATGGCGCTGTCCCGCCGGGAACCGCCCCGTTCCCCCCCCCGTCCCGTCCTGAATGAAGCGGAGTCACAGCGCGGTGGGTTGGGAAGGGACCCGTGGAGCTCCCCCAGTGCAACCCCTGCCAGAGCAGGATCACCAGAGCAGTCACACAGGAACACGGCCAGGGCTTTGGGTGTCTCCACACAAGGAGACTCCACAACCTCTCTGGGCAGCCTGGGCCATGCTCCAGAACCCTCACACTCACAAAGTTTGGCCTCATCTTCAGCTTGAACCTCCTGTGCTCCAGTCTGTAACCCCTTGTCCTGTTGCTGGGCACAACCCAGCAGAGTCTGGACCCATCCTCCTGACCCCCATCCTTGAGATATTGACGAGCATTGATGAGATCCCCTCAGTCTCCACTTCTCCAGTTCAACAGCCCCAGCTCTCTCAGCCTCTCCTCGTGTGGGAGATGCTCCAGTTCCCACCACCTCAGTGGCTCTGTGCTGGGCTCTCTCCAGTCGTTCCTTATCCTTCTTGAACTGGGGAGCCCAGAACTGGACACAGCATTGCCAATGTGGCCTCACCAGAACATAGTCGGAGGAGAACCTCCCTCGACTGACTGGCCACCCTCTTCTTAGTGCCCCCCACAATGCCACTGACCTTCTTGGCCATGAGGGCCATTGCTGGCTCATGGTCAGCTGCTGCCCACCAAGACCCCCAGGTCCTTTACCCTGAGCTGCTCTCCAGGAGTTCAGCCCCATCCTGTACTGAGCTTTGGGGCTGTTCCCCAAATGCAAGCCCCTGCACTTACTCTTCTTGTTGGTACTTTATAAAGGAAGTCTTAAAATCAAGTGGCTAGACCAACCAATTCATCGATAGGACTTCTTCAAAAACCCTTCTTTTCCAAGTTATTCAACTTCAGTGCTGCAGTTTGGCTGTATCTTGTTTATTCTCTGTCTGAGGACAGAAGGGATGAGGAGCTGAACCAGCGTCAGGGCGCTGACAGCCTGAGAAGGCGAAGCAGGACTGATGCAGTTTTCTGTGAAACAAGGAGAAAGGGAGTGCGAGAGCACCAGTCTTGCACATGGAAAACATTGCTGAGGAGCCTACGACACGGGGTGATGACAGGTTCTTGCGTAATGACATCGAAAAATACAAATGGCTCGCTAAAGTGGGAAAGCACTCCCTCTGCACCCACTCCTACCCAGGGATTTTCAAGCTACAGACACTTCACTGGTCCACAGGGGTCCTATGGGCTTACCAGCACTCTTGGATCTGTGTCTCTGGGCCATCCTGAACCAGATTATGACTCCCTTTACCTCTCTTTCCCACACATCTCCCCCACAACAGCAGGGGCACCAAGCAAAAATCTCTCCTCCAATATTTTTCCATCCAATCGCAGAAGACACCTGGCCCATGCCCTTCTTTTTAGGGCAATATATGGCATTTTGGCTGCTTCGCCTGCATCGCTGCGCAGCCTTCAGCCAGTTCTGCTGAACACATCAGGCCAAAACAGCCCTCAATCACATACTGGATCCAAACTGATGGTTCAAACAAAGGAAAAGTTTGTTTCCAAGAAAAGAATTCAGACACATCTTCAAAATAATAAAACAGTATCTGTGAGAGGCAATGTCCCCTGAACTGAACCCTAACAGGGAATTACCTGGAAAATCCAGCAAAAGCACTGAGCAACAAAGGTTCCTTTCTCCTCCGATGATCCTTCGGGCAGGTGGGACTGGAGGAAGAGGTCAGAGTGAATCAGGATTTGGGAAATGCAGTCAGATGAAAGCAGACGAGAAGGAAGAGGGAAGGAAACAGAGAGGGTGAGGGAAGGCCAGAAACAGCAGCATTGCCACACAGGGGTAGATGCCTCACCAGAACAGAGATATGGGGTCAAAACTTCATTGGAAAAGACCCCAAAGTGAATATCTAAGGCTCCTCACCACGCCGACCCTGCAGCGAGACTGCATTCTTCCATTGCCAACCATTGCTGTGCTGCATGAACAGTGGAGCTGCCAGCTCTCCCAGCCCCACCACAGCCCATCTTCATCCCCTTGCGAGATCCTGGGCAGATTGCAGTGCTCAGCCAAGAATTATCCCACTTACTCCTTATCTTATCCATGCAAAGATGATATTTGCCATTTTGCCAGCACCAGTGGCCCAAAAATCATGGCTGAAAGCACCCAAATGGAAGAGCTGAGCCTCCAGGACTTCATCAGTTCCATACCCTATACAGCTCGGACACACGGGGTGACACAGCACACCACCAAACAAACGGCCCTTTTAATTTTTATAATTACCAACCTACAGATGAGAATTAAGGGCCCACGTCTCTCTCCTCGTGCCTCATCGTGATCCTCTGTCCCAGCAGCAGAGGACATTTGTTGTACAAAGCTTAGCCATGCTGGAAAGTCAGCTCTGAAAGGAAGATGGGCAGCAACTCTCTCATTATTACCATTACATTCAGAAAATTTCTCAGGAGACATCATACACTATAATCTTAGTGTACACTATTCCTGGAACTCATGGTACATGGGAGACTACTGGTTCTTGCTCTCAGCAGGA
>NW_010201602.1:3572-4159 GCF_000695765.1 Mesitornis unicolor
AGCTGGGTCAGTTATCCCTGACAAAAATACGGTTTTATGCAAACACATTCGGTATACGCTTTTATTGATTGATAAATGACAAGGAATAACATTTCATAGCTTCATGGAGCCACATCCAGACACTGAAACCTCTGTGCTAGAAATACCGTTCACTGCAGTCACTCAATGGCACCTGAAGTGATGGTCTGGAATGGTCCAGCCCAGATGGTTTGGAACCAGCTCATTTACAAAATAAATTAACAATTTGGACCATTGGACAGCAAACAGACACTGGCAGTGCCCGGGCTCCTGGATGCCAACAGGCTGAAAGGTGCAGCTTCTCACATGTTGACTTTCTAGACCACTTACAATTAAGTCTAAATATGGATTTTGGAGCTAAGTTTAGGTTTTGGGGCTGGAGAGGCACGGCTCTGAGAGATGCTGTCCCCTCCTGGGATGTCAGATGTCTAATCCACAGCCTGCCCAAAGACAGAAACCCAGCGCCTGTTTTTAAAGTAGTGTGGTCACTCTGTTTGTTCTTTAAACCCTTATTACAAAATGGAATGCATAAGGAGAGCCAGGAAAAATGTGTTTGTATTTACTAGGGA
>NW_010201602.1:4190-6806 GCF_000695765.1 Mesitornis unicolor
AACAGGGAGGGAAGACGCGAACAACATTATTATATGTGATGGATCTCCTGTTTATTTTAGAGAGTCTGGAAATTGCCTTGTTTTTTTTTCAATTGGACCGCATGTCTTTGTAAAAGATGTGCTCACCCCAAGCCATAAATACTCCAGGGACATCCTATTAGCAGTGTTATGCAAGAGAGAGAACAAACCCATCCCCGTAAAGGCACTTAAACCACCTCCCAACATCCACTTGATTTAAATCCGGCTTCTGCACCCCCTATAGCAAAGGGGGCTCTGCCCCCCTGCAGCCCCTGCCCTCCCTTTGGGGACGCATGGGGAGATCAACCTCTCACACGCCGCCCAAAATCAGTGTCATGTGAATCCCCTCCCCTGGTCTTACAAGCTTTGAAACAATAACCCGCTATTCTTTAATTGGACACGAGCACAAAACTGCCTTTGATGATCCTGCATCTGAATCTGGTTAGCGGGAGCCACCGCTTTGACCTTTAATATTTGGGAAATGTGCTGCTGAGGTATGGAGCCAACAGCGGTCCCCAAAGACACCAGCACAGCCCTGAATCCACATCACGATGTGCATGAGCGTGGCCCCATGAGGCACGGTCACACACAGAAGGCAATGAGAGGGCAAGGAATAGCCCTGTCGGACTTCCTCCCGATCCTAAATCACCTTTATGATCCCGGTCCATCAGCGGGGAAGATTCAGGTGCCCAGGAATGTGATCCACAGAAGTCAGCGTGCTCCATAGGATGCTTATTCTGAGAGGGAAAACTCAGGAGGAAGCTCAAGACGCTGCACAGAGAAAGGCTGTGGTGCAAATCCCAGCGGATGAGAGAGATGGGGTGGTTTGGTTTGGTTTGGAGAAGAAGAGAGGGGAAACCTCATCACCCTCTGCAACTACTCGTAAAGAGGGGGTAGAGGTGGTGTTGGTCTCTTCTTCCAAGTAACAAGGGATGGGATGAGAGGAAATGGCCCCAAGTTGTGCCAGGGGAGGGTGAGATGGGATATTAGGAATAATTTATTAATTGAAAGGGTTGTCAAGCACTGGCAGGGGCTGCCCAGGGCAGTGGTGGAGTCCCCATCCCTGGAGGGGTTCACAAACCGTGTGGATGTGGCACTTGGGGACGTGGTTTATGGCCATGGTGGGGTTGGGTTGACATTGGACTGGGTGATCTTGGAGGCCTCTCCCAACCCCAATGATTCTGTGATTCATCCCAGATGCAGGCCCCAGTGAATTCTCCTCCTGCCCAAACATGGGGTGCACTGGGGGCATCCTCGTTCCAAAGCCCCTGCTCCAGACTCAACTGCCCCCTCAGCATTGAAAATCATTTTTCCCTGCACAACTTCACAGCCCTTCTCACCTGGGGACAGATCAGCAAACCCCAAGTTGGGCCGGGCAGGATTTGGGACGGGGAATCACTGAGTTCACCCAAAATGCCAAATACAGAGGTTGCTGCAGCAGTTTCAGTGTCTTCTGTTTGTTTATTCTGTCCTGTCAGAACACAAACAACTGGTGTTTTCCTGGACTTAAGCCCATGTGAAAGAGAAAAGATTTGGCTTTCTGCTTGGATGTCATCATATTAATAGGGAACATCTTTAGAGGCTTATTGCAATGAAATATTGCCAATCCCGAGCATCAAGAAAATGAAGGGGGGGAAAAAAAGAGGGTGCAATGAATCATTCATCAACAAAAAAATCACAAGAGTAAAAATGGCTTTGATTCCATTTGTTTACCAGTTTCTGAGCATTCCTGTGTCGCCACATCGCTATTTCAAACCTTCCGATGCAACGAGAGTGAGGAATTGTCTCAAACATTCTCAGTTATCCTTATATCATATAAATAAGAAATATTCATATTCTATATGAAACCTGAAGCTGGGGCCTTTGGAGCAAGAAACACCAAACACGACAAGCTAAAAGGAACCAAAGCAGCTAATAAGGGCCCTGGGATGGAAATAGCAGCGCAATTAATGAACCATTGATACAGAACAAGTCCCAAGGTTGGCTGTGCTGCAAGACCCAGAAAAGACATTTGCCAAAACAGATTACAATTGCCTAAAAATAACTTTACAAGGCCAATCCTGCACCGTGGGTATTAATCCAGATCAACCACGCACAACGTTCCCGGGGAATTAATAAACAACAAGAACCCACACCCCAAAAAAAACCCAGCTGGGGCTTTTGGTTTGGGGCCTGGTGTCCCCGTCCCGATTTCAAGAGTCAGGAAAAAAGCTACCGGCACAAATAGCTTTCCATAAGAGCCGTGAAACGTGGTAACGAAACGTTACTACAAATTTATTTCATCCTGACACCAAACCCGAGCTCTGCGGCTGCTTTACGATGCCGTGAAGGTTAAACTGCTCCAGAACAAGTACCCCTGCGTGCGGTGGCCGTAAAAGTGTCGCTGAATTATTCCTGATTTTAGTGCCCGTCGCTCTAAAAATTGCTTCTCAGGAAGGAAGTAAAGAAGTGATTCCCATCCGTTGCCCTGGAGCTGTACAGGGGGGTTGGCATTGGGCTAAAGCTTTGGGGAGCTTCATGAGGGGGTTCGAGGCACTGCAGCCCACCTTGTGTGAGCCTCACAGCAGATTCAGGGGTGCTGCCCTGCTTTCTAGCAAG
>NW_010201602.1:6837-7060 GCF_000695765.1 Mesitornis unicolor
AAAAGGACCAGCCACTTTTGGGGTAGAATCGGTCTCGTTTCAGCCATCCAGTTTAAGATTACAAGCTGAATCACACATTAAAATGGTCATTAGTCTGCATTAACTATAAAGCTATTGTGGATAATATAATGCAATGTAATGTAATGTATATAACATATAACATATATATTATATATTATATATATGTTATAAAATATAGAAAAGAATATAGTATAAAGTATTA
>NW_010201603.1:0-1716 GCF_000695765.1 Mesitornis unicolor
CCAGCGCCGCCATTTTTGCACAGTAAAATGAGTGGGGAAAAAAAAAAGTGAGCTCACATTTCGTGAGCACAGTAACTAGAATTCAAGAAACAAGAGTTTCCCAATTTTCCCAACAGAAGTGAATGTCAGTATAACAATTCTGTACCCTGGCATTAGCAGAGAATCAGTTTTGTATTATGACGGCAGTACATGCTATGGTAATCTCCACACTCCTGTTAAGATTTGGGGGGTCCCTTGTTCATTACATACTACCCTAAGAGGTAGACAACTTCTGTTTACCATTAGAAGATGCTACACCCATAGCTCATGCCATGATCTTATTTGACATATTGAAAATTATCGCAGATACAAGAGTAGGTCCAAAGGCAATTTCTAGAAAGTTTTACAGATCTCTGGTGTTTATTGGAAACTCTGCAATGCAACAGAACTTAAAGAAAGCTGTTGCAAACCATCAGGTATAAGGCCATATGCTTCCCTCAGGCATGCAAAGACCTGATGCTTATTTACAAGGGTCAGCTGTTGCACACCTCTGGTGACACCAAAGTGCTTTGACACATGCACCAGTTAATTTACGTGTGCTGTAAGACATTTGTGCATTGCCAAAATGGAGAAAATCCATCAGTGTAGGTTGATACCGGCTACAGCTCTGTAAGCAAACAAAGCGTACAGACTATTTTCCTCCTATGCAGACTTTCCCGCCAAAGGGTGGGGCTCAGAAAAATCTGAAAGGGTGATAAAGTTACCAGTTACTAAACATGAAGGCGTCTAACCAGCCTAAAGCTCCCTTACAAAAACAATGTTTTCCTGCCTGAAAGATTCTTTTTGCTCACAGTTGACATCACAACCACTACCAGTATTTTGGCTGTTTTAGCTTTTTATGAGGGCAACCAGACATCAGCCTGACAGCAAAGACTAGCATAATGGGGACCATAAGTGGACAAGGGCAATTATTGGAACTAGATCTATAGCTGGAACTTATGAAAATTACTCTCTGAACATAAAAGGAAGTGGTCAGGCACTCCTATAGATGATTGCTGCTGTGCAGCAGGCCTATACTATTCCTTTGCTTAGCTTTGTGATACTGCAGTAAGATGCCACTGTTGTTTCCCTTACCTGCAGAACAAGTGAGTAGACTGGCAGGAGGTTGGTGAGGGTAGGTCTCATTGTCCAGTCCAGGTCACTGGAATAGCAGTTTCATAAACTGATGCTCCTGACTGAGATCTCCACTAGCAGGATCCTGGCTAGGTGATTATACTGCCTGACTCTTTCAAAGAGGAAGTTCACATTCGGTTTTGGAGCTCTCTTGACCAAGTTTGCCCATGACATTCTGCAGACCACTTGCCCATGAGGGTCATGGATGTGACATTTGATATTCAAGGTGCACAGGGAATGAGCGCTGTGCTCCCACAGGATGTCCAGCAGTTCATCAGAGGTGCAGTTATAATTTAAAGTCAGGGTGACCAGGCCATGGAACTTGGAAATAGTTTGGTGGAACAAGAGGCTGCTGTAGACAGCAAGGTGGAGACTGAAGAAATCCTCAATGTTGATTTCAGATACTAAGCTTTCATTTGTCATGCAGCTCAGAGAATTCAGAAGCTCACAGCCTTCTTCTAAAGTTACTCTTGCTTCTTTTAAGTTGAGATAATCAAGCAATTTCCTCATTCTTTTCAGGAGTATAGCTAAGCTCTTGATAAACTGAGCCCTGACCACATTTCT
>NW_010201604.1:0-12978 GCF_000695765.1 Mesitornis unicolor
AGCCATGCCCAGCCAGCTTCTCCAGGAGAACAACGTTCAATGGACCAATGAGAAAGTGAGCATGAATCTGACTCCTTACTGATTAACATCTCCAGAAGACAGGAATTTGGTTCTCACTCAGGCCCTGCTTGTATTTTTCCATTTAAGAGTCCACCTATCATTACCTACCTTCCTAGAGCTCAGGATCCTTGATCTGTAAGGGACAGAGACACCCCCTAGGCAGTCCCAAGTCAGGCATATGGTCCCAGACACATCTTCATCCATCACTTCTCATCAGCGAGCCCAAGAGCCTCTTCCTCAGCCCACAGGCTTCATCATCCCATTGGTTCATTACACACAGAAGGAGAGGTATTGCCTCAGGCACGCTGACATGCTCTCTGAGCTATCTGTCTTCACTTACTACGTGGAGACCCGCAGGACTTGGGTCAGCTGCTCGGAATCACTGCCTGATGGCCAGGACTTCATTTTGAAGTATTATTTCACTTTAGCCAAGTGCCTGAAGCTACTGCCTATATTTGAGTCCTCGGTCATGTTTTTTAAAGCATTTGTGTGACCTCAGATCCCCACAGTAACTTTCAAACTGGCTCACTGAAAACGCTCTCTCCAGCCTCCAGTTATCTCCTCAGGCCAAGAGGTAAGATTGAAAAATAAAAGAGGGGAACTTATACATATATATATACGCACATAAACATAATGATAATATTTAACACCACAACAAAAAAGCATAGAAAGATATTTTACAAATTACAGAAACCATTATGTTTCTGAGTACAACTGAGGTACTCCTTGGTATGAACCAAGGAGGCATTTCCCTTTCTGCAGAAAATTCTCTAATGGTTCACTGGTTTCTGTTACCAGTGCTTTGAACTAAGCGGCAGTTCCTCTGTTTGGAGGTAGTGAGGTTCAAACCATGCAGAGCTTCACTAGTTAAAAACTGTTATTTTGAACTGAACCATGAGCCAAACAAGAACGTAAAAGATCTTGGCTATCACTTGATAATTTCTTCTAATTTCCCCTTCAGTTCCCAGTTTAGAGTCCAGCACTTGTGAGCAGGTGATTTCTTCCCCATCCTCACCAAGCAAACTCTAACAGAGCTGTCTTGTCTCCTTGCGGGTGGCAGGAAGAAGTCATCACAAAAAGGAAATCCTATCATAGTCCAAAGACCATTATTTTCCACAGCTCTGTCTACTTGAGGAGTCCCTGCTCCTCCATCATTCCTCTTCGTACCTCCGAGGTTGCTGCAAATAAATCAGAGCAGGGAGCTGAGCTGGCTAACCCCCCCACCCCTTCTTTTTCAGCCAGGATTTTTTCAGCCAGATTAGCTCTCCCTTTGCACTTCACCACATGCCCAAGTGCTTGTGCCAGCGTAGCAGAAGGACAAGTAAGGGAGTGGGAAGGAGTGGCTGGGAGTAGGAGGAGGTGAGGGAGCAGAAGGGACTGCTTCAGCAGGTCTGAGGCCCAGAGCCTAAAAAAATAACTACCTCGATGGGATCAAGTGCTCCTAGGGTGCCGTTGTGGGGATGGATGTGCTCTTTCCCAGAAATGCTTCACCTGATGAACCTTTGTGTGCTGGTGGATGTCTAATGCGCTGTAATTGAGATCTACCACTGAACCGCACTCATTATTTTCCAGTGGGGACTTTACCTGCTGACAAAGGGTTTCAGGCAAAGGCTGCCAACATCTCCCTCCTTGTGTCAGCCTCTGGGCCTTTGTGTGTCTCTGACTTTGTCTTAGGGCACTAAACAGATTCTTACCTAAAGAAACCCTGCAAGCAGGCGTACTGTTGCCTGCAGATTTCACACAGCCCACAGCGCAATCACAGAACCTGCAAGCGGCTCAGATATATTTAGAATCCCACATTGTCATTACTTTCATCCTGCAAAAGCGAGGGGGAGAAAAATAAAGAATAGAAGCAGATGAGAAATGCACAGCTGGAGAACGTCAGCAGACATCTCGGCACTGGCTGGGTCTGGCTCACCTCGTGTTTAACTGAAAGGGAGTGGGTGACCCAGAGAATAAGAAAATCAACATTTATTTCTCTTGCCGTGGTCAACATCTGGCTGCCCCTATGAAGACAGTGTTAGGATAATCTGCCAGCCATCATTTTCTGTGCTAAGTCACTGCTGCCACTGAGGACCGAGCATGCTGGTGGGAAAGGACGTGAGTCAAAGAACTGCCTGTGGAGAGGGGAGCACACAACTGCTACCTGGCTTGAAATACCCAGGCAAACCACAGCAAGACAACACACCTTAAGGATGAAAGGCACTGAAAGAGATTAGGATAGGATAGGATAGGAAAGGATAGGATAGGATAGGATAGGATAGGATAGGAAAGGATAGGATAGGATAGGATAGGATAGGATAGGATAGGATAGGATAGGATAGGATAGGATAGGAAGGGATGGGATTATTTCGGTTGGAAGGCACCTACAATGATGATCCAGTCCAACTGCCTGACCATTCCAGGGCTGACCAAAAGCTAAAGCATGTTGTTAACAGCATTGTCCAAATGGCTTGGGGCATCAACCACCTCTCTAGGAAGCCTGCTCCAGCATATCCAGATATAAGAAAGTGGTGGTACAGGAATCCATGTAGCCATACAAAAGTCATGTAAGCAGAGATGCTTGCAATTACTGACTTAAATCACAGTTGTTAGCTAATTCCCTTGGATTGTGAAATGTGGTATTTTTTCCAAGACAGGATCCCAGGAGAAAAAGGACAATATTGAAGATGCAAATAAAGCTGGAATTCTACCTCCAAAAGATACTTCCACAATTGCTCAAACTTAGGAGGACTGTTTCCCCTTCCCTCTCCAGGCCCTTAATTTATGTGTGCATTAAAACATGAACAGAGCTGCTTGCGAGGAAGGCAAGCTGACCTTTTTTGTGTTTCCTTTCACTGCTCCTGAGGCTCCTCGTCTATCTAGCTTTGTTTAATTCCTCAGAGGCACCTCATTTCTTGTGAAGGTGGAGAACACCTGCTCATAGAGCCTTCAGGCTATAATAATGGGGAAAATCACCCAGATTATACCCTTTTTTTTTAACCTCCAGGCTACCTTTTAAGTTAATTTTGGGAATTGAGGATTACACTAGTGAAGGCTTTTGTCTGTTGGGGCTGTTTGCCAACGGCAAGAGGGAAAGGGGAATGGAGAGGAAGAATCTGGTTATTTTATTTAAAGCTATTTTTGAAGGAAAGGTTCACTTTAGAAGGGCAGGCAAACATGACAGTCATCTGAAGACTCCAGATTATGGGGTGAGATGAGCTTTTCTGTGTCCCCATGACTCTGTCACTCTCTAAATAATGCATGTTATTCTTACACTCAGAAAAAAAAAATCACCAATTTTAGTGACTGTTGTGTTCAATTAGAAGATGTGGTGTTAATCTCGGACTCATACCTATATCAGACCCAAATTTCCCCTCTCTTCTTGCAAACCAATTCTGTTCAGGAAAGAAAGTGCCCCATTCTGAGCACTCTTAACACCACTCAAACCAGTGGTCGTGGGCTGCGTAGCTCCCACAAGTCTGCTACTACTTCCCAACATGCCATGTTGTGTTAGATAATTTTCTGTTATTGACCACCCATTTAATAAATCCCAGCTAGTGCTTGCGTGCAGGTCTTTGGGAAGCACTGTAACATGTTTCATGCTGCAGTTGCTTCCTTGGGTGAAATCACACTTGTTGAACCTCCGCTGCTGTCAGAGGATTTATACAGAAATCATCTTAGCCTACAGATCTATCACAATTTCCTCACAAATTAAAGGGTGGAAACTGCCCTGTGTCAGGTCAGGCACAAAAACCATTTTGGATCACCTCCAGATGTGCTTCAGAATTTGTTTTTGAAACCATAAATTACACAGAGGAGGAATTAACCTTTGAGATTAACCAGTGCCTTGAGGTCTCCCTGCAAATGGCTCTGTAGTCACTTTTGGCCAACCTAAACACAGGCTGCCAGCATGAGACAGTCCTGCCTTCTGCCACCACTGGCTTCTCATTGTCATATCCAGGGAATGGAGCATGGAGAAGAAAAGCAGATTCATTCCTCTCCCCTCCATCAGCTCCCAGCGGGGTCACAGGGCTGGGCTGGTTCAGGAGACAACCACCAGCACAGCCCAAAGTAGCGCAGCCCAGAGAGGGATCCCGTCTCACAGGAGCAGCCTGAATTTCTGTCATTTTAAAGCAAGGAAAATTACAGCTTTAGCCTGCACATGGAAAAATCTTAAATTACTCAGATTTGTCTTAGTGAAGTGCTTCATTTTCACAGTTAATGTTTCAATATGACACTATTCACTGCTGCACTGTGTATCAATGATTACAGCAGCAAAAGAGGTGACCGTGTTTCCAAGTTCTACGTAATCTGAGGAAGTATTTCAGAAACACTTATTTGCAGAGAAGGAACGCTATCATACACTCTTTTTCTCCAGAGACTACCATTACCAAATCTCAGTTCTAACCTTTTTTCAAACTTTCCTGTAAGAAGTCTCTTTTTGTAACCTATCCCTCAGCAAGTTTGCTATAAACATGCATCATCAGAAAATTCAGGCTGTCACTGCTTATGTGAGTGCACAGATCATACAGTTGATGAAAAATGTGTGCTTTATGCATTTATATATATATATTTAGAATTCATTTTCTGCAGATATACTTGAATTTTCACTTACAAATTTGCTGCTTCAGTGAACAATCCCATCAGCAGCTTATTGGGAGAACATTTGCAGAAAATCAAGCACAGAAATAGGTATGAACACAAGCAAAATGAATACATTAGAAAATTAGAGAAAAGCTACTTATCCTAAAGTGACTTTTTTTACTAGTGTCAGTATGCACTGAATATAGGAAATCCAAATACAGGATGATGTTCCTGAGCCACAACAAGGCGATTTTGTGTCACCCTAACCTACTATAATGTTAGATGGTATTTTCTTCAACAAATAGTAGGAAGAGGTTTCCCATCCTAGGGGAGTTTCACTAGTTCAAAACTGAAAGAGCAAAGTCTTGTACTCTAATCCACCAGTGAGCCAACAAGGACATTTTTTAAATGTTTCATTTCAACTATAGCCCTTTTTCATTCAAATATCCTAGTATAATAACTTCAAGAACTATCAGAACAATTGTTTCACAAGACAGTTTTTACACCGAAATTGCTAACTGATGATGTCTCAACAGCTTCCAAAAAACGTCCCCCTGAAGATTTGAAGATGACAAATCCACCCAGCCCATTTTCATTCAACCAAAAGAGTCCACAAGAACTTCTTGGTTTCCACCAGTCTGTATTCTTTGATATTCTTTGATATTCTTTGATATTCTTTGATATTCTTTGATATTCTTTGATATTCTTTGATAACTACTGATCAGTAAACTCTTGACTGACCCTATTCTGTGTCACTACCATGACCATCTTCCGTCATCAAGACAGAAGAACCACAAGCATGCCAGATGAACATGGCTGCAGCATGGTCTCTTTGAGCAGCTTCAGAAGAGTTACTGCAAGTTGCCTTACACAAGAGAATCTCTGAGGCTGATGTAACACACATCATAGATGATACAGCTTCCTATAGCACCAGGAGGCCAAATGGCTTCTGACAAAGCCAGTGCAAAGCCATCTTTGATGGCTACACCCATGGTCACAGATGCTCAGTTCGCACAGATGCAAGCAACTTCTAAGCAAGATCGAACGTCTGGGGAGGTCACAAGCAAACTCACTTTCGACTTTTCTAGCCAATGGGTGGAAACAAAGATTACAGAATCAGACAAACTGGAATAAGCTTCTGAAGGTCTTTTGAACCAACCTCCCACTCAGAGCCAGGATATCACCAACTCTAGATCAAATCACCCATGGCTTTATTTGGCTGGGTCTTGAAAACCTGCAAGGATCAAGATTCCAAAGAATGTATTCCAGGGCTTTATTGTCCTCCTACTGAAGGAATTTTGCTAATGTTGAATCTCACAAGACGCAAACTCTGGCCCTTGCCCTCAATTTCCAGTTCTAGCAGTAAGTTCCCAGTCGGTATTGTTACATGAGGTTATTGTGCTCCAGGTACGAAGCTTCACACACCTTATTGAATGTCTTAAGGTCACATCCACAAGTGTTTCAAGAGCCCTCTAGGCTGAAGCTCTATTGCTCAGCATGTGAATCATTCCTCTAATTTAGCATCATGCGTAAGTTTTCTGAAGGTGCGTTCTCACTGATCACAATGAAAACAACGAACAGTATCAGCCCCAGTATCAACCCCATGGTACACAACTACTTACCAGCTACCAGCTGGGCATCAGACCATTGATAACTGTTCTTCAAACCTCATGGTCCAGGCAGTTTTCAGCTGATCTAAGTCTATTAATCCAAGCTATACTTCCTCAGCTTCCAGGTAAGAATGCTATGGTGTCGAAAACCTTACTGAAGACGAGATATATTACATCTGTCACTCTCCCTTCATCTTCTTAGCCATTTCACCATAAAAAAGCATGATTTACCATTGGTAAATAAATCCATCCCCACTCTTCCTTGTCATTACCTTCTTGTCATTGACGTGTGTGGAAATGGATTCCAAGAGGACATGCCCCATGACAAGCATCCATGAGCTGTGGTTGCAGTGGCAAGGCCAACATCATACAACATGTAAATTTATTCACAGATATCCAGATATCAGGGTATGACTCTGTTGCAAGCACAGCAGTGTAGGTGTAGTCAGGTTAGCCCAGACCCTACAAACAGCCTGGCCACAGCAGCACAGACTATAGCTTTACTGACCAAGCTTATGTTAGGGCTTGTAGCCATGGTGAAACAAGACTGCCATAGTAAATATGTCATCGGTACCGAAGATGGCCAGTCACTGCAGTAAATATACCCCTGTTCTTTCTGATCGATTTATTTCACAGGGCATCCAGACTAAGTTGTAGATATCTCCGGAGTGAGTTCACCGTCAAGCACCAGTTTCAAGACAACAGTCAAAAACGAGACATTCCCTGAATAGGGTCTGGAGGTGAAATGTGCTCTAGCTTGAGCAAAAGTTTATATCCTTCTATAAAACCATAACTTTTTCAATTACTACCAGTAGCAGATCTGACAGCTGTTATCTCTCTACTTATATTTTATGCTTCTTAATTCTAACATATGATGGCACTTCAGTTCCCAATATCCAATTGACATTCTTTTGATGTATCTTTTGGGCTAGTGCCTAAGCACATTTGCAAATAGTTTAGTGCTCAATTTAAGGCTGAATATATTCCCAGAATTCCTTTGGCAATCTATTATTTATTACTTACAAGTGTTAAGATCAAAAAGAAAAGAAACAGAAGTATATTTCACGCTGACAGGAGGACCATGGGGATTACAGAAAACAGAAACTTTAATGCTAAATCTGTGTAAAAAGGGTAAAATGGGGTTTCCCTAGTCAGTTAAAAAAAAAAAGGGTGGGGGAGGAAATGGCCTTGATTATACAGTTATTCTTCTTTTGTCATGGTTAGAAATGCATGCTTGAACTGTACCATTAGTTCTCTGTGCCACAGGGGCTAATTCTGGTTTGCTTTCACCAAGGACTACTGGTCAGCTTAGTCTCGGTACCAGCTACCTGGATGCATCTTTTATCAGCATACCCAGGGTGGCATATATAGCTAATTAATTAAAATTCTCATTCATTCCTATTGACAGGCCTAAGATTTGTGTTAGTTTTTCAGCAAGGACACGCTGCCTGCTTGGCTTCTTTTTCACGTTTGTAAAACCTGGGGCTTCTAAGGGCATCAACGTTCAAATAAAGGGGAACTGGCAAGAGTAGAATTTAGAAAGATCATTCATACTTCATTGCACAGCTCTGTAGAAGGTGGAGAACATTTTCACAAGCGTGTTTGACTGGGGCAAAATTTGCATTATTCCTGTCAGTGGGGTACGAGCAGAGATGCAGGTTCACGAGGTCAATACAAGACCTCACCCTCCATGGGCTGCAGGTCAGAGCCCAAGTACTCAGAATGAAACTTCATCTGTAGCCACTGCTGGCTATTGCAAATCATGTGCTCTTCTCTGTGAGCCTTTATTTATTTTTTACTAACCTTAAACTGGGCCCCAAAGACAAGCAAGAAAATACCTCTGGCCAGGTCACCAATACAAAACCAGTCCCTATCTGTGTGAGTAACGTCTAAGTAAGGAGTGGCTGGCAGCTTTGCAATGAGCCAGTGCAGAATTATTCAGATGGGACGGAAGAAGCAGCCGGAAAAGAACAACCCGGTACAAAGAAACAAGGAGCAATTCCAGCTCAGGAATACAAGCTGATAAAAGGCAACCTGCAGAAATAAGGAAACTAGACAGAAATACAGATGAATGGCTACACAGAGCAAGTCTATTCCTGATGTAACTCTGCAAGCTGAAATGTAAAGCAACCAACCACCAGCTATGAAACTCCATCACAGATGCCAGAACTTAATAATGACTTGGGCTGGTTTTTTCATGGCTAGTGGTGAACTAAATTATTTTCTCTTTGTTTTGTCCTGGGTTGGTTTGGTTTGGGGTTTTTTTCCCAGGTTATACAGCAAATCTATCACATCCTTTAAGGTCAGTGAAATTCTAACACCCTTGTGATTTAAGTTACTTATTTCTCAAGTAAACAGATAAATTAAACTACCAGAAAACTGAGATGCATGTAAAGAAAGTGGCAGCTCTCCAGGTAAAAAGAATCAGCCATCTGCTCTAAAAAAATCTAATAAAGCCCAGTAACAGGTCACTTCACTTATTGAGAGAAACTTGGAACAGTGGGGCCAAAATCAGCCGCATGAAACTAGAGGAATCACACAACAAAGAGATTGCATGTAGTCTGACGGGCAGTTTATAATTTGCTTTGCCACGTGCTTATTCAACAGCTACTTTAATTCTATTATTATTAATATTACTATTATTATTATTTCTTGGTGAAGTCTGCTTACAACTTTGAGATGATCTGTAGTTGGCAAACCTTTTGGGTTTTGAGCATTACTACACAGAGTAAATAAAACAGATTGAGAAAATGAGACCTTTCTATTTTGTTTCTTGGAGTGATTCTTCTGTTTGATTACTTTTCGAATAGTCAATTTGTCATGTTTTGAGTGAAGGTATTTGAGAGTCTATAGGTTAATTAGAAAAAGAACAGCTGACTTTACTGAAAGAGTTTAATTCATCTATAGGAGCAGAGACAAACTGTTTTCAGCCTGGAAGATCTGTTTGGAGCTGGTTTGTGCTGGAATGTCACCCACACAAATCTTGCGAGGGAACATTAAGTGACAATACACTTAAAATGATGAAGCTTGTGTTGGAACAAAATCTCTGTGGCTGAAAAAAAAGCTCAAAGTAGGAAACATTTACATTCTAGTTTCTAATTTAGCTATTACCTAATTAAATATAAAAGTTTTATTTATTTTTCCGCAAACATCTTCACACAATCCAAATTTCTTGTCACGGCATTGGTTTTCTTCATCCTTTTCCATTTTGTTTAAGCTCTTACCTCAGGCTTTGTTCCAGGATGGGGTGTTAATTCTTTAGGCTCTGTACTGCAGACCAACTGGCAATTTAAAGTTAGGACTCTGCTTCTTACTAAATAAAAATGTTTCTCTAAACAGTAGACTCAGTTCTCTACAGCCCCGAGACACCTGGGCAAGTCCTTCCTTCCCCAGAACCCAGCCAGTTTCCTTCTGTTGGCTGAAATTAGCAATGGTGAACATATGAATGAGCAAATACTCCCCAAAATAATAAATACAACTTGACTTAAAGTATCTTCCTCTCTTGCACTGTCATTTTCACTCCCTACATGAAAGTCTTAAACATGCGCAGTGGAAAACACAACATCTCAATGTGGAAGATGCTCAAAATCAAGACTGGGAAGGAGGAATTTTCTCCACAATACACATTTCATAGAGACAGAGATGCACACCCCTAGAGCCTGATCTTTCTGCTATTAGAAAAGACATTGCTCTGCTGCTGAATTGCTGCGTAAATAGTGCCCATGGCTCCAGGGGCACCCTCAGGCTCCCCACATGCCAAACAAAGGAAGACTAATTTTCTGCCTGTGGAAAGAGGAGTGGTGGTGTGGAGTCCCTGGATACTCTGAGCTACTTATAGCTATACTGCATTAAGGAGAATTCTGCTTTAAGGAGGTTTCTGCTAAGGGAGAGTAAGGAGTGAGTAGGAACGTGTACTCCTGGTGTACACTATCACTCAGAAACGCTGCAGAGAACTATGAAAGAATGCAGACAGAATTAAAAACAAAATTAAAAACAAAACAGAAAAAAACCCTCAAAACCCACAACACCACAAACCTAAAATCCTGGCTCTGCTGAAGCCAATGGTAAAGTGTTTTCCTACTTGCCTACGTTACTGTTTTTCTCCAAAAGAGAAAGGTGAATGCAGAGATTTACTATGCAGGTAGAAAAACAACAAAAATGATGAAGATATGGGAAATGCAAAGACAGTTTTGAGATAATGCTACAATATCAAATTTGGTAGGATGCTAGTGATGCTGACTGCTGAAGTGCAGATGGCAGGGGTTTAGATAGACAATGATCTACATAAGGCTGGTTTGGAGTTAAAGTTTGAAGTGTGCATCATTGCCAACATATAGTTTTTGATTTGCAAAGAGGAGAAATTATGCTACTGACAAATTAAAAAAGCACAATGTAAGTCTTTTTTAAGGCAGAGTGCTGTTAAAGTATCAATTTTCTAACTTAATAGTGGCAGCCACACTGAATGGAGCAAATAAATGCAAAGGTAACATTTGCGAAGTGGTTGCGACAATCTGCCTGTAAAGGCAACTGATACATTTAATTTACACGTTTCTGTTACCTACTAAATATGTCAAGCAATTAAATATCCTTTTTCTTTACTGCTCAGGTGAATTCAGTGTTCTTACCCTCTCTCTCTTGAATCTTTGTTGCTTTATCTCCATTGAACTGTGATACTTCATCTTGCATTAGATTCTAATACCAAAACTGCGTTCACCCATGCAGGAGAAGAGCTCCCAGCAGACCCTACTGGGATACAGGCAGTGGTAAGTGATGAGGTAGGAGTGGGTTTCAGTCAACTGGCATTTATGTGTGCTGTATATTTTATGTCTTGGAATTCAAGTAGCAATCACTTTTTTTTAAATTAGTGTGATGGTTTTAATTAGAGGAGAACAGCAACAAAGAGCCTATAATTAAACAAAAAAAATAAATCATGTGGTTGATGCAGTGAGCAGTGTCTTTGTCATAAGTCACAGCCAGTCCACTCTGCGCTTGGGTTCAGTTCAATCATCAGTCAGCTTCAAGGGCGATCACTTCTAATTAACAAGTCTTTTGAACTCTTCCAGGGAACGTGGCCCAGACCTCTGAGGTACTGTAACAACAGCCAGACACGCAGCTCTTAAGGTTGTCCATCCCTCCTGCTGACTTCTTCCAAAATGTGAAGCATTAACTTCCTTCAATAAAATTAAACCAATAGTATTGTAGTTGCCTTTCGGTGCCATGTGTCCCCATGCCGCAGCCATCCAAGTCTTTTTCACTAGAGAACCACCTTCCTTGGCCTTGATAATTTTGCATGTGTTTTCATACACAGAGAAGAAGAAAAGCTACTACAGCTGTCCAGAGAGGCTATCCCTTTTCTGTACTTCAGTGAGCAGTGTTAGAGCTTGACACGAAATCTACTGGTTTGAGTTGGGTTAAATCTGACTGACCTTGTGGAGGCAGGTGGCATCCGTCTAAAAACGTGAGTTAGAGTCTAGAGGCAATAACAGGGTGTTTTGAACAGAGGGAGCTGCGTATTTTGGGCTGAAAGAGGGTTGAAAGAGTAAACAAAGCCACCGCCTTGCATCTGAGGTTAGATTTTTCTGATTTGTGGTGTATTCAGGACCAAGCTAGCAGAAACTCTTTTTATGTAGACAAACATTATTTCTTTGAAGAAACAAAGAACTTCACCACCAGTTTCTCCTCCTAGCTGTAAGAACGTGCAGTATCGCCGATAACCTCGCTAAACCCAAAGGGATTATATCATTACTGCTCTTTGATGTGCAGATACGGAGAGTTGCTATTCTTATCCTACGGTTTTTGCATTTAGCCTAAACACAAACTGGTTCTCCATGTTCTCCTGTGCTCATCCCTCTTGCTGCCTCAAGTTGCACAACCTCACCAGATGGGCCATGGTTCTCGGGAGCAGCAGGTCCCACCGCCAGCTGTGATACGCAGCTGCCTACACGAGGGACTCACCGGGCGGCCGGCTCAGGCCCCAGAGCATCACGCACCACAGGAGCCCAGTTCATTCAGTGCATGTGTGTTAAATATTCCAGGTCCCTTTTAATCTAAACCATAATTGATAGCTGGCTTTTGCAAAGAGCAATTTCACAGGCGTCAAGAGTTTAATTGCGACCACGCAGATGAGTCACGGCAACCCCAGTGTCACAGCAGAGCATCCTTTGAGTCACACCCACCCAGCCGCCTGCCCCCATTTCACCAGAAAGGAAAAAAAACCTGTAAGTCACAGAATGGTAGAGGTTGGAAGGGACCTCTAAAGATCATCTCATCCACCTCCCCTGCTAGAGCAGGATCACCTAGACCAGGTCACACAGGAACACGTCCAGGTGGGTTTTGAATGTCTGCAGAGAAGGAGACTCCACAACCTCTCTGGGCAGCCTGGTCCAGTGCTCTGGTATCCTCACAGTAAAGAAGTTAGTCCTTATGTTCAAGTTGAACCTCCTGTGTTCCACTTTGCAATCACTGCCCGTTGTCCTGCCACTGGGCACAACTGAGAAGAGTCTGGTCCCATCCTCCTGACACCTGCCCTTTAGATATTTATAAACATTAATGAGATCTGCTCTCAGACGGATCCTTTAAAAAAAAATAAACAGACATCCGCCTCGCTACAGTGAGAGGCTCCTCGGGAATCCCAAGCCACGCCATGAGCCCGAGGCGGGACTCGAACTCGCCACCCACTAGGACGTGGACTCCACCCCACCCTCCCCGGGGGCTGAACCACGCATGCGCAGAGCCGCCGGCC
>NW_010201605.1:0-4618 GCF_000695765.1 Mesitornis unicolor
CAACTCCTGACATCCTGGGATTCTGTGATACAGCTAGAATACACCCTGGCAAAACCCCCACTGCACACAATTCCTCCTTTGCCTACTGCCAACTGTACACCAGTGTGGAGAATGAAAGGAAATAAAAGTTAGTAACCATTCTGACAACTGTGATAACCTGGGCTCCCCCAGTGCAACCCCTGCCACAGCAGGATCACCAGAGCAGTCACACAGGAACACAGCCAGGGCTTTGGGTGTCTCCACACAAGGAGACTCCACAACCTCTCTGGGCAGCCTGGGCCATGCTCCAGAACCCTCACACTCACAAACTTTGGCCTCAGCTTCAGCTTGAACCTCCTGTGCTCCAGCTTGGGACCATTGCCCCTTGTCCTGCCATTGGACATCCCACAGCAGAGCCTGGCTCCTTCCTCCTGACACTGCCCTTTCCCAATGGATCCCCAGGAATGAGGGCACCCCTCAGTCTCCTCTGCTCCAAGCTCCAGAGCCCCAGCTCCCTCAGCCGCTCCTCAGCAGGAGATGCTCCACTCCCTCCAGCATCTCTGTGGCCCTGCTGGACTCTTTCCAGCAGTTCCTGTCCTTCTGGAGCTGAGGGCCCAGCACTGGACACAAGATTGCAGCTGTGGTGTGAGCAGGGCAGAGCAGAGGGGCAGGAGAACCTCTCTGCCCTACAACCACCCCTTCTCATCCACCCCAGGGTGGCCTTGGCCTTCTTGGCTCAAGGGCACATTGCTGGCTGAAGGTCATCCTGCTGTCCACCAACACCCCAGGTCCTTTTCTGCCTGGCTGCTCCCCAACAGATCAATCCCCAACCTGTACTGGTCCATGGGATTGCTCTTCCCCATACGCAAGACTCTACACTTGTCCTTGTTGAATCTATGTATTTATTCCCCTCCAATACACTTCAGCTTAGTATCAAATCTCACCAATGCACAGGAAAGAATAACAGGTTTTTTGAAGTATGTGACAAAAGTAAGCCATCAGGGGAATTAAGTGAAATAGTTTGACAGAAATAATCAAATAAAGTCTGGAAGGTATTAGGAAACTAAACAGAAAGTCAGAGAGAATCCTTGGTTTCTCATTTTAAGTTTCTGAGTGCTTCAAAAGAGGTTAGTGCTCCAAAGTTACTTCTGGTTTTGGTGCCCTTACTAATTTCAATCATCTTCTCGTAGCCATTTGCTCAAACACATCAACTGTGCAAATAACAAGGGCCATGTGAATACAGACAGCTGGAAATTTTCTTTTACTGTCTTTTAAGGACTGATGGTGTGGGGTTTTTTTAGAAAAGATGAAACGTGGAAATAATATTGGAAGCATTGATCATTGGAAAAATGGTGAAATGTACATTCCAATTTCACGTGTGTTCTGTAAATACCCAGCTTCACCATAGACCAGTTTTTCAACTGCTGTAAATTAGCACAGATCCATTTAAAGCATTTTATACCCTTTAAGGATCTGCCCCTCAAAAAATCTGAGAGGTAGCGAAATTCTAATACATTCTAATACCTGTTATCAGCAGAACTATTTATATGAAAATATTTTGTCATGACAATTTATTGAGGTTTTCTTTTATCCTTAGAAAGACAACCTACATCCTGAAGTCTTCAAATGAACCAGCTACTTATTTAAATTTATCTAACGAACAAAAATAAAATACGATTTGCGAGAACAAGTGAACAAACAAAATTGGAGGAATACCTAGTAATTGGGTTTTGTGAATTAAAAGAATGTGCTCTTTGTATTTGAAGAGGCAGAAAATTGCATTGATTTCAGAACAGATGCTATTCCTTTGATTGTCTGGAGAATGCCCATCAGAGAACAATAAATTTAGCTCACAGCGATCTCTTGGTACTCATGCCAAAAAACAAATGAGAAAATAAACTTTTCTATAGCTACATTTTCTCCAGTTTTGAGGCTTCCTATGCATTTGCTGTGCTCCTTAAGAGAAAAAAGCTGTGGTAAATAGCTTCAACAACTGGTATTCTGTGGAAAGTAATCCATCATTAGGTTGATTACTTTTCCTTTTACAATCATTAACTTCAGGTAAAGAAATTGGGTAATCAATCATTAGGTTGATTACTTTTCACTTTACAATCATTAACTTCAGGTAAAGAAATTGGGAGCTTAATGAGCTCGTTAAACCAGACTTTTGACCCCAGTTTCTCTTAATTTCTGTTAACATCAATAGAACTGCATGACCATGGGGTTGGGCCTGTGTACACTTGATTATCAGTTTATTGCTGCATGAAGTTGGCAAAAGTCGAGATTATCACATTTTCATTATCCAGAGAATTGGGGGCTGAGGTATTCTGGATCATGGAATAAATCTGAAACAGATATCGTGCTTCTGGGTCTGAGCGGCTCTGGTCTAGAATGGTACAGTCATATCCTTGCAGGATAGAAAGTTGTTCCAGACCAGAAAATACTGGAAATACAGATGAAATTAATATTATCCAGTCATTTATACCCAGAAACAATTGAAGCTACAGAATAATTTAGGTTGGAAAAGACCTCTGGAGCTGAACCCATTGCTCAAAGCTAAACTCAAAGTTAGATCAGGCTGCTCAGGGCTTTGTCCATCTGAGTTACAAATATATTCAAGGGTAAAGGTTTCACAGTCTCTCTAGACAGCCTGGTTCAGCTTTTAGTCAACTTCACTGTGAAAACTGCCTTTCTGAAATTTAGTCAGAATTCCCTTGCTGCAGCTTACAACTATCACCTCTTATCCTTGTTTTTGTCTCTTTCTAGAAAGAGACTGTCCTCTCTAAAACTAATATTTACTCAAAGACCCCTTCAGTCTGTTCTTCAGGTCACACAAGTCCAACTCTTTCTGCCACCATAGCTGACTCCAGTTTCTCTCAGCCTTCTTGCACCAGCATAACAGAAGCGCACCAAAATGCTCCATGCAAAAAATGAACTAAAAAAGGAACTCAAGCAAACTTTTGAATCCATAACAAAAACTAAGCAATTGAAACCCAAAAGACAATGGTTTTAACCAAAAAAAACCATTCAACTGACACTTAAATTATAAATTTGATCCACTAATAATCACTCACCAAAGAAGAGAAAAGCCAGTCAACCCCAGAAGCTTTTTGGGTGTTGACCCACTCCCAAGGGAAGGGCTTCTGGTCACAGACAACCACTCAAAGGAGAACTACTCAAATGAGGGGTGCTTCAGCAGAGGCCTTTTATAGCCTGGTTGGACCTGAACTGTGGTCATCTATTGGCTGTGGTCAAGAAGCTCCTCTAGGTGGAGGTACCCCATTGGCTGTGGACTCTGATTGAAGGGTCCCACCCTTGTTCCTGCTCCTGAGGCAAGTGATATGTACTGGTTCCCACTTGACCCAGGTGTGTGGATGACACTAGTCATGGTGCACTGCCAGAGGAGTGAAAATCAAAAGCTCTGGGTCCTACTGAAGTGCTTGTGTGGGGGGGGTGCTCCTGCCACAACTAGGGAACCCCAAACTGGTCACAGTTCTTCAGATGTGCTTTCACAAGAATTCAGCAGAGGTGAATCATTGTTTTTCTCAACCTGTTGGCTACACCACTACTAAAACACAAAATCACAGATCACAGGATGTCAGGAGTTGGAAGGGACCTGGGAAGCTTCCCCAGTGCAACCCCTGCCACAGCAGGATCACCAGAGCAGTCACACAGGAACACGGCCAGGGCTTTGGGTGTCTCCACACAAGGAGACTCCACAACCTCTCTGGGCAGCCTGGGCCATGCTCCACAACCCTCACACTCACAAACTTTGGCCTCAGCTTCAGCTTGAACCTCCTGTGCTCCAGCTTGGGACCATTGCCCCTTGTCCTGCCATTGGCCATCCCACAGCAGAGCCTGGCTCCTTCCTCCTGACACTGTCCTTTCCCAATGGATCCCCAGGAATGAGGGCACCCCTCAGTCTCCTCTGCTCCAAGCTCCAGAGCCCCAGCTCCCTCAGCCGCTCCTCAACAGGAGATGCTCCACTCCCTCCAGCATCTTGGTGGCCCTGCTGGACTCTTTCAAGCAGTTCCTGTCCTTCTGGAGCTGAGGGCCCAGAACTGAACAAAATATTCTAGATGCAGTCAGAATGTGGTTGACCTTCATAGCCACTGTGACACATTGCTGACTCACATTCAATTTGCTGCATTCCAGGACTTTGAAGTACTTTTCTCTATAGCTGTTTTTCAGACACATGACTCCCCAGACCATTCAGCTGCATGAGGTCTTCCCATCGCAAGAGCAAGATTCCACACTTGTCTTCATAGACCTTCATGACATCCCCATCATCCCCTTTCTCCAGCCTGGTTCCAGCTGCCTGGAAACCAGCATATCAACTGCTTGCTCTAACTTTCTGTCATCTGCAAGTTCACATTTCATACCACTGCCCACGTCCATGCACAAATCACACCAGGACACACAGCTACTCAGGACACTCCTGGTGATAATTTGGCTAGACCATGTAGTGAGGCTGAAGTCCTGCTAGCCTTTAGCTCACATCTTCCTGAGCTATCACACATGATATTTCTTTCATGGAAGGGTTTATCTATGAACCAAAGGGTTCAGCCAGAGACTGTGGGGAAGTTGTCTGCATTGTACCAGAATAAGAAAGTTTATTTTATTTTATTTTATTTTATTT
>NW_010201606.1:0-7836 GCF_000695765.1 Mesitornis unicolor
CTGGCCTCTCTATGTGCTAATCCATCTCATCTCTTCTAGATTGTAAGCTGTTTGGGGCACAGACCATTACTGAGTGTTTACAAACCGTAGTAGAGAGAAGCTGTGGTTCATGATTGGAGCTTCAGATTTCTGTGGTTGTAGAACTCATAATGGTAACCGTATGTTCCAGCTTGTTTACCAAGAGTGCTGCAGTGAGTTTCATGAGGTGTGCTGGTGATTTATCTCCCTAATGTTTATCCTGATATTCCAAAACCTGAGCATCTTCAAATAACCCCTTATTAAAAAAAAAAAAAGAGAGAGAGAGACAAACGAGAGAGAGAGAACCTTTTGGCTGAAAAAATATTTTTATTCTCTAGATCTTCAGGGGAAATTGCAAAACTTGTTATCTTGCAGCCATGAGGGCTAGGAAAAAAGGAATTTTATATTGGTGAAAAGGAGGCATTTTGTGCTTTCCAAACTCCTCTTGGCTCTGGAGAATTCCAGAAATTGAAGTTGAGATAAACACAGTATATATAACTGTAGAATTTCCATAATTGGTTATTAAAAAAATCAAAAGTGTTGTACTTCAGTTTTTCTTAAATTCCTACAGATTTCACCTAGGGAATGGTAAGAAATCAGTACCTCTTCACTTTTACAGTGCAGTGTCAACAAGCGTGTTCATCTCCTATATAGCATTTATTTTACCAGTAAATGTGAAACTGTTTTAAGAAGATTTAGGCACCGTTATTTCCATTTAATCTTTGAACACATTGCAAATGATAAGGAGGGTTGGCCATGCTGTCTGAGAAATGAGCCAAAATCTGGGAATTTGTCTTCAGATTCAGCATCTTCCATAAAGCACTAATGGATATTTAACTTGTTGATGGTCATCCTTCTGGATGATAGATACAGAGTATGTAGGGTTAATATGTGACCGAAAGGGTGATTTTCTTGAACTAATATGGGTTATTAAAGTAACATTTGGACTTATAACTCCATAAGGCACTTATTCCTCATAATTTTGAGAAGCTGAAGATCTGTTTGTGTGGTTTCTGTTTAGTTCCCTGTTCCTTTTTGCCTTTAGCTTGCTGTTCCTTCCTCAAAGTAAGTGATGGATTTTTTTATTTTTTTTTAGTGCATCTGTAATGAAAATTTGTATTTTAACACCTTCCTCAAATAACTCCTGAAGTCTGGAAGGTTTTTTAACATGTACAAGGTGAAAGAAAATAAGTTTATTCCTATGTTATCTATTGGGCGTAGAATGAACGACTGATAGGAGCAGCACAAGTAACTTGTAGAAGTATTGTGTCATTATCAAATCAGTTCAAGTTGTGAAGCAGTTTTATTTACCTTACCAAGATTTTTGTCAGGGGGGAGGAGAAATTACTTCAAAGCTTAGGATAAATTAAAACAGCTTTTGTCTTGGAAAGGCAGTGGACAACACAGAGACAAGATCAAGAGACATCATCTGTCACTTAAGCGGACAAGAGGAGCAATGAGTTTGCTTACCTGTTAATTGCGTTAAATCCTTAAATCAACACAGCAGAATTTACTAAGTATATATTTTGCAGATACAGCAGAGCTTATGGTTTTCTGATCAGCAGCAGACATTTTAATTTACCAAGCTGGGTGGTGAGGTCAGTGTGCCAGAGGGAAGGGATGCCATCCAGAGGGACCTGGACAAGTTGGAGAAGTGGGCCCAGGTGAACCTCATGAGGTTCAACAAGGCCAAGTGCAGGGTCCTGCACCTGGGTCAGAACAATCCTTGTTACTGATACATGCTAGGAGATGATGTGATAGAGAGCAGCCCTGAGGAAAAGGACTTGAGGGTACTGGTAGATGAGAAGCTGGACATGAGCCACCAATGTGCATCTGCAGCCCAGAAGGCCAACCGCATCCTGGACTGCATCAAAAGAAGTGTGGCCAGCAGGGCCAGGGAGGTGATTCTGCCCCTCTACTCTGCTCTGGTGAGACTAGGGGTAATGGTTTTAAACTAGAAAAGGGTAGATTTAGGTTGGATATTAGGAAAAAGTTCTTCAATGTGAGCATAGCAGATCACTGGCACAGGTTGCCCAGAGAGGTGGTGGAGGCCCCATCCCTGAAGATATTCAAGGTCAGGCTTGGCGGGGCTCTGGGCAACCTGATCTAGTAACATTGTCCCTGCTCACTGCAGGGGGTTTGGACTGGATGATCTTCAAAGGTCCCTTCCAACCCAATACATTCTATGATTCTATGATTTACATAACAGATCATATCTAGAGTATGAATTTGGTATGAATCTGTGATGTCAGACTGCAGCGTTTAAATATAAAGAATATTTTACATAAGGAGCTTGCAGCTGAAATCTTATTTAATATTGGTACTTACGAGACAAGAATGTTCCTTACAGAAAATGGTAGGTAATTAACTATTTTGATAACAAAGTCATTAATGCAAGTAGAGAGGTGTCATCCTGGCTGTTTGAATGTGCATGGTGCAAGGGAATACTGTGCTTTTAGAGTATGATGGCTGGGGTAGGTTTTGTGGGGACTCAAAGGAAAATGAAGCAAAACTCAAGTGTATTAAAAAAGCAAGACTTTAACTGGTGTCAAAACTCAATCAAAATAAAAAATGAATGCTTGAATTAGACTCTATAATGAAAATACGTGTGCATTAGGATGTCTGTAGTTCAAAATAGCGGTCTTGTAGATTGATACAGAAACTTTCAGCCTTGATTCGGATCATACAACTATAATTTTTATTTTATTTTCCTATGCAACATTGTTTTTAATTCAGTTGTGTAGTGCATTTTTCTAATTGTCATCAGTCTGCAAAGAGTGTGTTGAATTTTGTATAGTGTGAGACAAAACTATTTTGGGAGATAAGTGGACATACTATGAAAATTTTGGCTGTAATGAATTTTGTAATTTGGAGGTGTTACAGCATTGCTGGAGCAACACTCCCTCTGGATGTGACTCACCGCATGTTTTTTCTCTTGAGCCTTGCTGGGTAAGTACTTAAAAGCACTTACTTACAGTATTGCCTAGATGGACTGAAGTGTTTGACTCTGATTTTGAGAGTTGATTTTACAAATATTTCACAAATATTCACAAATTTCAACAGCTACAATCTCTAATGCACAATTTTAATTTGAGAGGGGAAAATGTTCCTTTTTACACGTGAGCATAAAAATCTTTTAATTCTTTTCATCTTTCTTTTATTTTGATGGATTAGAGCTGTACTTCCTCGTTTTTGTAGACCCACGGAGGAGCTAAGCTTTGCAAAGAATGAGCCAAGATTTAATGAGGTCTTTGACTAAAATCTTTGTCTTAAACCAGCAAAGACAAACCCTTAATGCGATTATAACAGTTATTTTTTACTTAATGTTCTCGAAGAGCCAATGGTAATTTAAATGTGTTCTGCCAATCTGTAGTTTCCAACACAAGTATGAGATTTTTATATAACCTGATAAATGGCTATTTTTCTTTTTGAACAAGCCATCAAAAACATTTTCCTCCTTTTGCGAAAGACTTCCCAGCCAAATTAGAGCAACGCCAAACAGATCATGTGCTTAGGCAGTGTCTTAGGAGAAACTATTTTAACAGTTGCAGGTTTCCACTTTATTTCCTTATCCTGAAGCCAGTTACTATTGTTGAATAATTTGGAAACTTTCTTTTCTGATTGCAGTTTAAGTTACTGGTATGTTGTAGTTGTAGCATAGAGCATTGAACGTTAATTTCCATGACAGTTGGGTTTGTTTGTCAATTTTTTCCCTTTCAAGTGAGTGGCATTTTCTGGAGTGACTCACTTTGGGGAAAGAAAAATACTCTTGGCAAGAAAAGAATGTGGCACCTAGGAATAGACATCCTGGTGAAAAGAATGGATTTCCATGATTGAAAAATAAATCTCTGTATTACATGGAAATTCAATTATTATCCTTCTAGGAAAGTGTGAATTTTTGCTTGCTTCTCATTAATTTGATTTTTTTTTTAATTTGGATTTTAAATTTGCACCAAGCCCAGAGCTCAGTCAATGTCTGGTTGGTGGCTGTAGCTGTCACAGGTTGGAGACATGGCTCAGACCTGCTTAGGTCAGATTTAATGACCAAAGCTTCACCCTGATGGTTCTGTCCCTCCCTTAGGTGAAGGGCTGGAGCAAGTGGGAAGAAATGATATTTTGCTGGTGTCTGCTGAGCTAAGGATGCTTTGCTGATGCCATTGTAATATGGTGGCATTCCGGGAGGTGTCTACAAGAGACGGTCTTTAGGTCTTTCAAGAAAGCTGTAAAGTTGTCGTGGTGGTGTTGTAGTCATGATGATGAATGAAGGAGGGGGTTAGTAGAGGAAGGCACTATTTTCCATTAGACCAGTTACTGAAGTTGGAATAACACAGGGATATACATGAAGTGTAACACCTTACATGTGCTAACCAAACCATCTTCAGATGGCACAGCTTCCAAAAATTTAAGCTTAGGAGAGTGCTTAAAGATTTTGATGTTGGTACTCAAAGGAAGGTTTCTCTAACCATTTTACTGGAAACGGTGTTGGGATCTTGAAATATAAATTCGGTTACCAGCACGATAGCTGGAATACAGCTTTAGTCATTTAATAGAGCATCTCCTATATGAGGAAAGGCTGAGGGAGCTGAGGCTGTTCAGCCTGGAGGAGACCGAAGGGGAATCTCATTAATGCTGATAAATATCTTAAGGGCAGGGGTCAGAAGAATGGGACCAGACTCTGCTCAGTCATGCCCAGCAACAGGACAAGAGGCAATGGTCCCAAACTGGAACACAGGAGGCTCAGCTTAATCATGAGGAAAAACTTCTTTACTGTGAGGGTACCAGAGCCCTGGACCAGGCTGCCCAGAGAGGTGGTGGAGTCTCCTTCTCTGGAGACATTCAAAACCTGCCTGGATGTGTTCCTGTGTGATCTTCTCTGGGTGATCCTGCTCTGGCAGGGGTTGGACTGGATGATCTCCAGAGTTCTCTTTCAACTCTGACTGTGCTGTGATTCTGTAATCTTTCATCAACAAATATTTGAGTTTAAATGAAGAGCGTGTTGGTCTGACAAGCAAATGCTTTCATGTTTGGCCTTTCTAGATCTGTATCCGGCTTGTATTTTTGCCTTTGTGCCAAGCATTGCCCTTTTTCCCCACTCATTTTGGAGCATTTTGGGAGGTTTGAAGTAGCCTGTTATCAGGGGAACAGCTGCAATTCAATGGACAGATTTTTCTTGGCCGAGATCCAAACCTTGTCTTCCTCTTGTGGATATTAATAATGACAGACCTGTAACCTCAGTCTAACTGAACTGAAAATTTTTACTTTTCTATTGGTCTTATTTCACACAAAACCCTCACATTGAGATGATTTTATGCTGCAGCTAACATTCAAAATCAGTTTAAGCCTATTTATTCATGCCATGCACATACATGGGTCTTCTGTATTAAAAAGTTATTGTGGGACTTCAATTTTAATGTGTTGGGCAATGTACAAGGTCTCTGGGGTGCCTGAGGGTGAAAGACATCAGTAGACTTTCTCAGGTCAGCTTCAGCTGACATTTAATAATAAGACATCAATAAGGTATAAATATAAGGTATTGATAATATTGATAAGGTTGGCTTCCCAGATTTATTTTGCACTTCACATCTTGTGAAGAGCATACCTAAAATGTGCAGACGTTAATCAGAAACTCCATTCCTAGAACACACAATGATGATAACGGGATGCATGAGGCTGTCAAGAGGATGGTCTGCGTTGGGTCGTCTTCCTCTCCACGATCGCACCTGTAACCACTGTCCTGTCATTTTTATCTCACACAAGGATGCTCCTGGTGGATGCTCACAGGTGATGCTGTGGCTGAAAGGTTTTAGGAAGGGGCAGCAGATGTGGCTTACACAGGGGTTTGCTTTTCATTTTCTTTGGGTTTTTTGTTTTCTTTTTCTCCTTTCTCTTTTAGCAAATTGGGGAGTGGGAAACTGAAGTCTTACCTTTCTTTTAGAGAAATTTAACTTTTAGAATTACAGGATCATAGCATGGTTCGGGTTGAAAGGGACCTCTGGAGATCATCTAGTCCACCCCCTCTGCTAGAGCAGGATCACCCAGAAACACATCCAGGGGGTTTGAATGTCTCCATAGAAGGAGACTCTACAACCTCTCTGGGCAGTCTGGTCCAGATCCTGAGATGTCTGACATATAGATAGATAGGTTTGAACCATTGGGAAAAAGTGGATTTATAAATTCTGTTGAACCTTCAGATCAAACTGGACCTCAGTAGATTTGAATTAAGGCTTAAATAAACTAGGACTTTGCAAGCAAGAAATGGCTCCTTCACAACTGGTTCTTACTGTACCAGTCCTGTAATAACTGCCTGAACATACTGCTGTGTGAAGTAAAATTCAAAAATAGTGGGGAGAAGGATTAGCCAGTAGAATACATGAGAAGTGAATCATTTGCCGAGAACAATCTTAGCTGTTTTTTCCTCTGTGTTCTCAAGGAAAATTCTCTATTATAGTTATCAGGCTTACAAACTTTTATTTTGGACTGGCAAAGGAACGTGTCATTTCTTTGAACAGTAAATTAACTAGAGGCTGTATAACTTGTCTTTTTTCCAACTGCATAAGCTGGTCTTACATTACTCTGAATATTTTGCTTTTGAAGTTTTTGTGTAAACATACCAGAAGCTCTGCAGTTCTTGAAGAGACCCTGATGATTGTCATTAAATGTAGATGACAATGTCAAATTCTAGGATGTGTGGGATAAAAGCTTCCCTATTGCTCTACATGGCAAAGGACATATATTTATGGCTTTAAAACTGGATACGGTGCCAATTCTGGACTGTGGCTATGCACAGAGACATCATATGCAAAAAAAACCAAAACAAACCAACACCCCCTCCCCCCCCCCAAAAAAAAAAAACCACAAAAAAACCCCACCCCACAAAAAAACCCAAACAAAAAATAAAGAAAAAAACCCAACCAAAACCACTCAACCAAACAGATCTATAATGAGAATAATGGCAAGTCTGGGCACTACTCCAAGCAGACATTCTCATATTTGAATAAATAGGGGACTCTATTACTGCCAAGTCTGACCTTAATTGAGATTATCCATGGATTTTCTTGTTGCCAAGCATTTGGTAGATCGAATCAGATGGCTGTAATCAGAAAGCTATTGCCTTGACTTCTGTTCAACCTCTTTAAATTATCTTGCCTGTGACCAAGAAGGGAGAGGAGGCAAAGTGTTCTTCTGTTTTTCAGAAAAAGCATTGGTCTTCCAAGGTCTTTCTCAAGCAGCATCTGGAGCATCTGCTCCCAAAATCAAATCTAAAATCTGCACAATGTAACTTCTAGAGGTAGGCCTGCTCTTTCAGCTAATCCCAGTAATAGTTTGGTGAGTATTGAATGGAGTCTGCCAACACACTTAAACATAATCTCACTTTTGTTACGGACAAACCTTTACTGATTTCAGGCTTTTTTTTCTCTCCTTGACTTCCTCTTCTGTTTTTCAGCTTGGAGATTTTGCGTGCTGTCATTTCTGTTAAAAGTTAAATTAAAGGTTTGTTGCACAAATAGTGTTGAAGGTGGCATTTGTTACTTCTAGGTCAGAGCAGCCTGGGAGATGGACAGAAGCTGGAGAGCCTCCCATTTTTGTAACAGTTATTCTTGGATGGGAATTAAACAATCTAGGTTAAAGAACTGCTTATTATGTAAAGGATTTATGCAACTGAAAGTGTAGCATTTTACATTTCTGCAATTAAGAAATTTGTCCTGAAATAGTCTTAGCATAGATGGAAAATGTGCTCATTAACCATGTTCCTATTCTTGCCCAATGTGCTGTTTAATTTTTCAGTAAACTTTTGTTATGGTTTAAGGGTTACCAGCC
>NW_010201607.1:0-7538 GCF_000695765.1 Mesitornis unicolor
GGGCTCTTCTCCCAGGCAACTAGTGACGAGATAAGAGGACATAGCCTGAAGCTGTGCCAGGGGAGGTTTAGGCTTGATATTAGAAAGCACTTTTTTCACGGGAAGCGTGATCAGGCACCCTGGGACTGCCCAGGGAGGTGGTGGAGTCACCATCCTTTGAGGTGTTTAAGGAAAGGCTGGATGTGGCACTTAGTGCCATGGTCTAGCCATTGTAGTAGTGTTATGTCATAGGCTGGACTTGATATTCTCAGAGGTCTTTTCCAGCCTCAGTAATTCTGTGATTCTGTGATTATGTGAAATATAGATCAGTCAGCGAAGGGAAGTGAGTGATCTGGTCAGTTGTCTGAAAAAAATGGCGTTTTAGGAGTGATCTGTGCAGAATGAATCTAAATTTTTATTACTAAAATATATAATAATTACGTTTTCCTCACAAAAAATTGTAGTCATAAGCATTGTAACACTGTATATTGGTATCCCAGGATTACAAGTACAAAGACTATTGCCTGAAAGCGCTTGCTGTATTGTAGCCAGAAAGTTTAACATTTTTCAATAATATTGACCCTGTCATATAATTAATATTTCAAAGGTCTATGTGATTATAGTTGCATGTTTGATCATATTCACCAACAGTGCCAGACTTCAGGCCTATTAGATACTTTAACTAATAGTGGACACGGAAACTCTCACACAGAAAAAAAATACTGAAAAAAAAGCTTGTTTATAAAAAAATAGTTACAGTTTCATCAATGTACTATTTAGTTAAAGTCAAAACATATAGAGGGCAATGAAAGATAAAGATGTGGCTAAGTATGCTAATTTTTACATTTATTGCTCCATGAAGGATTGGGACAGGGGTCAGGGAAGAAGAGTAGGGTTTCCAAACATATGTGCTATCTTAATCCAATTGCCGCTATGATAATTCTACTGCCAAAGTGGCATCTGTCTGTCTCTTATGGTTATGTGTCATACATCACTCCTACTCAAGTTCTTACATTTTCTCAGATTTTGCTTTGAAATCTAGTTTGACTTTACACATCATTTTCTGCTTTTCTTAACTCTTCATTTTGTACTGATACCTGAGCAACTCGGTTTAAGGAGGTGAAGAAGAGGTTCTGGAGCCTGTTGCTTCAAAGATATCACAGAAATAAAGTGAGATATTTCTCACTGAGGTACACTTTGAGTAAGAATAGGTCTATTTTATGAAACATCACTGTAAACTTTCAGATTAAATCTTGACCTACTGCTGCTTACCTCTATAAAGAAATGACAACCTAAGTTAAGTAGCTGTTGAAGTATGTGCTTCCCATTTCTCTTTTCTATTTCCCACTGCAATTCTCATTTTTACAGTTCTTCAAAATAAGCACAGCATGTCTTCCCTTCATAGGTTAAGAGTGACATGCTGCACGTTAACTGTTGCTATGCTTTACAAGTTCTTTTTCTTATGTCCTTCACTATTCTTTTTCCTTAAAAAATCAGCAAATAAGAGTCCTAAAAACTACTATCAGTGAGGAAGATAAAGGTTTCCAATACTATTGGTGAATTTTAAAAGCACTAGCAATTCTGATGACTTAGATGCTAATCTCTTGATTGGAAGCTACCATAAGCAATTTTTTAATGCATTCTGGCAATTAGGAAGTCTTCCAGTGATTACAGTAATGTATTTTCAGTATAACAGCTTTTGAGAGAGAATACCAAAAGCAAAATATTAAGATAAAATAATAAAATCTTTTTAGTGGATCTTCATTAAAAAATATGTTGTAGAACTCTCTAAAAGCTATAAAAATTCTCTCTTTTTTTCGAATGTTTCAATAATACAGAAACTAAAGAAGTTCACTAATATACATGATTTTGCTAAATTTTTAATTATTACTAATAAGCCAAATTCATATGACATTTATGAAATAATACTTATGTCCTCTTAAACAGAGTTCAAAGAGATTCTATCATTAACTTATGATAATCTAACACTACTGCATCTAGGGTACATTTTATGTTTTTAATACTAAAAGCATTAACAGAGTATTTTTAGTCCAATTTCTATATAGTATAAATGTGACAAATACAATTGATGGTATATCTATAAGTTTCAGCTACATTACAGGCCAAACAGAGAACAAAAAATATTGTACACAAGTATCACCTGAAAAATTAAAATCTGGACTGTATTTCAACTTTATGTGAAGTATCACTTATTTTTCATTGTTTAAAGGAAGCTCCATTTTCCATGTGGCAATGTTTGTAAGATGGATTTTATAAATTTTGCATATAGAGAAAAGCCTTCCTTAATTTTTAATTTTAATAACAATGTTATCCATATTGAATTATCTTCACCATACCTTCCTCTACCTAGGAAATTAGAAGGATAGAGACAAATATAAGAAGTCTATAAGAAAAACAGTGAGCACACTTCAGAGAACAGAGGTTCACAAAGACGTTAAATCCATGTGCAAGAAAGAGATACAAGTCTCAGAAAAGTTCTGAGAAGTAAATAAAATTAGACAAAAATTTTCAAAAGTAGGATATCTCATGAGGAAATGAAAAAGAAAAAGAAGCATTTGTAAGTAAATATAAATACCATGAAAAACTGATAAAAGTTATAAAAATAGAGCACAAATAGAATAGGAAATCAGTAGATCAGGAGGAAAGAAAAAGAGAGAGAGGCAGGGTAGTGATATAGTAATGCTATGCAAAACTATGATGACAGCTATCTATTCTGCAGGATATCAAAAACGGTGAGTGGTGTCTTCCTCCAGCATCTATAAGAGACTTTGGCATGCAAATTTAAAATTCAGTTTTAAACCTCAAATGACAGTTCTGGAATTGGGATCATGCAGATTTCCTGTGTGTTTAAAGAAAAATAGTAAGAATTACATATTTCTAAACCAAAATTTACTTTCCACTCCTTTTCCAATCACATTTTTTATTATTAACTCAGTAATATTTTTATTGTAACAATCTTCAGTTGTTCAGGGCTGCAACTGTTCTTCACTGTGTTCTTCACTACAACCCTTTCTTGGAGGAAAATAAAAAAATCAGGAGTGGAAATAGTAACTTTTTATATTTTTTTTCTCTACTATGGAACACATATTTGCAAGACAAATAGCTACATTTTCTTCAGCTGAAAAAATGAGAATTCACAAGTCCAATCTTCCAAGATAGATCTAAAATCACTAGGCAAGAGAGTATTCTTAGTATAAGTGTTCCCCTTCTCATCACTCATCAAAACTGGGTTATGATGAATTCAAGTTTGCAAGAGTCTGTGTCAGTCAAGGGTAACTGATACTGCAATGGCTGCCATCACACCATTTTAGCTCTCTGAGCCTTTTGGAACACACACTTTTAAAATCTGTGCTTGATTTAAGTTGCTTCATCTGGTACCATGGCCTGAGACTTGGTTTTAAACATTCAGTGTACCAGTAATATTAGTATCTGCTCTTCTTCCCAAGTCTTGTTTTGTCAGTATTAAAACAGAATGAAGAAGGGGAGAAGCTTCATCTAGTCTCACCAGGGAGACCAAGGTTAACATATCACAACTTTTGTATACCCAGGACATTCACGAGAAGATGGTCAATCAAGGCAAAAGGTGCTAAAGCATACATGCAAGACCCTAAATGGATAAAGAGTAGATTAGGGCCCAAAATGTGCTCAGACCCCATCTAAAGATGCACTGTAAATATATCCCGTGTATAAAATTAAACTCTAGTTCTGCATGGGACATTTTGCTGGTTTAGCCAGAAGTTCAGTAGTTTCACTTCATCCCTTAAAAGAAACTGAATAACACACAAAAAAGCCTAAAAATTAATTTCTTACAGAAAATCATACATAAATCCATACAATCATTTTGACGATTTTTTAATGTCAATGGAAAAAACAGAGTATTTTTTCAAGTATTTTTTGTAATGTTAAACCAAAATGCTATTGTTTTTATATAAATGTTTTGTACTAAATGTTAGATTATATAAATGTGCTATTTGCTGATCTAGCCGACAAGCTTGTAAGTAAATACCAACTGTGAAGGTTATGTGTGCAGATACCTGTCCACCTTCACCTGAGATGGACTGCTAACTTGTTTACCATAGGTCATCAAAACACCTTCAGGCAGCAATAGCTTTTTGTTTGCAATTGAGTTTAGTCTGCATGATAGGAGGAGGAAGGGAGAATACCTTTATAGTGAAAATGTATTACTGGTATCTCTAATCAAAGGCAGAAGATACAAACATCGTTATTTTAGGGCACTTGTCTGGCTGTTTTATGAGAATGAATTACTTATCTCCATCTATATGACCTAGATTACATTTTGCGTACCAACACTAACCTAGTTTTTTGCATTTCAGCTCCTGTAGTACAAACATTTCCAGCTGGGCTCTGTCAGCCTCTGTTCCACCATAAATCATATCTGCCTTCTCATCTAAAGGTGCTAACTGATGAGGCAGAAATAACACAATCTCAGCTGGCTTTGTGGCCTACTTACAGCACAGATACAGCAAGAATGCAGATTGCCTCTCTGTTCTTCCGGATAAAGCCATATAAAATGTTACATCCCTTTCAACTTACTGTTTTGGAATAGCTCCAACTCCTGCGACTATTCTTTTCACTGAGTACAGAAAATAATGCTTACACTGCAAATATTCAACAAGGTCTTAGCAATACTGGAAATTGGTCCAATGTCATAGCCATGAAGGACTAGTACACAGTTTTAAAAGAGTTCACTTTTCAACTGCTTGCTATTTCAGTTAATACTGAAAAAAAAAGAGAGCAAGTTATGTGGTTAAAATTAATGGCTCAATATTTTGCTTTAAAATTAAAAACCAGGTTTTAGGATGTAAGCCAATAACTATTAAAGATTGAAATGAAACCTGAAAAGGTAAGAACAGAAAACCACTGCATAATTTTCTGCTGTAGGACTGATTAGTACAACAATGCCTGTGTCCCTATTTTTTATAAGTATCTCTCTCTGTCATTGAAAAAGTCAAATCAAAGGCTGGGAAGTTTCTCTCTCTCCTGTTGTTTCCTGCTACTAAGCTTCAAGTTTATAAGTCTTGCCTTTAGTCCCTTCTATTATGAGCTAGTATATTTATTATATTTCCTACAATTCTGCATTTCTCCTTCTCAGTCTATTTTTAGAAAGATGGTATTTAAAAAATTATTTCTTTTTTTGTGAGTGTTTGTGTGGAGAAAAGTGTATTTATGTAAAATTAAGGAACGGCTAGAAGTAAAGATACAGATGAGTACATATGGCTGTATACATAGACATATAAAATGGATAGTGTACAAATCATGTATGATAATGAAGTTATAAATATTAAATATGCATATATGATTTTTTAAATAACTGTCAGAATTTAAGCCCAGTGAGCAAACTGAACACCACAAAGGCATTCACTCACTTCTCTCCCCCTAAGTGAGATGGGGAGAAGAAAAATACAACAAATCATACAGAATCACAGAATATTAGGAGTTGGAAGGGACCTTGAAAGATCATCTAGTCCAACCCCTCTGCCAGAGCAGGGTCACCTAGACTAGGTCACACAGGAACGTGTCCAGGTTGGTTTTGAATGTCTCCAGAGAAGGAGACTCCACAACCTCTCTGGGCAGCCTGTTCCAGTGTTCTGTAACCCTTACAGTAAGACAGGTTTTCGTCATGTTCAGATTGAACCTCCTATTCTCCCGCTTGCACCCATTGCCCCTTGTCCTATCATTGGCTATCACTGAGAAGAGCCTGGCTCCTTCCTCATGAAATTCACCCTTTAAAAATTTATAAACATTAATGAGGTCACCCCTCAGTCTCCTCTTCTCCAAGCTAAAGAGACCCAGCTCCCTCAGCTGCTCCTCATAAGGGAGATGCTCCACTCCCTCAATCATCTTTGTGGCCCTGTGTTGGACTCCTTCAAGCAATTCCCTGTCCTTGAACAGAGGGGTCCAATATTCCAAATGAGGTCTCACCAGGGCAGAGTAGAGGGGAAGGAGAACCTTTCTCAACCTAATAACCACACTCCTTCTAATACATCCCAAGATGCCATTGGCCTTCTTGGCCACAAGGGCACATTGCTGGCTCATGGTCATCCTACTGTCCACCAACACCCCCAGGTCTTTTTCTGCATGGCAGCTTTGCAGCCACTCGTCCCCAAGCCTGTAGCGCTGCATAGGGTTATTGTGACAGAAGTGCAGGACACTTGTCCTTGTTGAAGCTCATACAGTTGGCCTTAGCCCATTGATTCAGCCTATCAAACACAACAAAGAGTTTGTGGACTGAGAAAAAAGGACAGGGAGGGTCTGTTTACCACTTAGAGTCATGACCAAAAGACAGACTCATCTTGGGGAGAAAAAACAAACAATTTAATTTGTTATCAGTAGCATCAGAATAAAATAGTGTGAGATACAACCAGATCTTAAAGCCAACACATTCCACCCCCTCACCCTCGCCTTCTTCCCAGGCTCAGATTTGTTTCTGGTCTCTTTACCTCCCTATTTCCAGCGGCCCAGGGGGATGGGAATGGGTGTTGCAGTCAGTTCATCCCATGTGGTCTCTCCACTTCCTTTTCAGGGGTAGGGAGGATTCCTCCCACTCTCCCTCTGCTTCCATGTGGCACCCTTCCCACAGAAGAAAAGTCCTCCACGAACTTCTCTGTGTGTCTACCTCACAAACTGCTCCAGTGTGGGCTTCTGTTTTGCACAGTGCAGTCCTTCGCACAGGCTGCTTCAGCACACACTGCCTCTGCAGGCGCAGCCACCTTCTCATGTGGATCTCTGCTTGACCGCTGAACCTTCAGAGTCTGCAGGTGGGTCGACCTGCGCTCTCACCACAGGTTGCAGGGGGGACCTTGGATCTGTGTACCTCCTCCTCTCCTTTTTTTCTTCACTGACCTTGGTGTTTGTACAGTTGTTCTCCGCACATCCCACTCCTTTCACTGCTGCAGGCTTCTTCTACTGAGAGAATTCCTAGCTCTCTCAGGCTGAAGCTCTAGCAGGGCTTGAGCTTAAATTGGGATCAGCCCAGCCCAGCCCAGCCCAGGAGGGCCAGGTCCGCACCACCTGCATCTGGGCCCACACTGCTTTGGGTCATGCAAGAAAGGGTGGGTCATGTACTTTGCCCTTCTTAAATACATCAATTTTCAGAGGCATTGATTGAGTTGCCCTTGGTTGGAGGTGGGTCTGAAATTAGAGCTAGGGAAGCTTCTAGCAGCTTCTTATAGAGCTGTCTCCATAGCTCTCCCCTGCTACCAAAAAAACCCCAAACCCCTCAAATAAACCCAATTGTCGTGGTTTAGGCCCAGTGCATAACTGAGCACCACAATGCCTCAAAAAAGGGCTAGTCAAAATAAGGACTGGGAGGGTTTCTCACCACTTAAAACAGGTCACAGGCAAAAGACAGACTGTCCATCATAAGGAATAAAAAACTCAAACAATTTTAATTTGTTACCAATATCAGAGTAGAACAACGGGAGATACAACCAGATCTTAAAATCAAAACACCATCCCCCCCACCCCACCTTCTTCCCGGGCTCAACTTTTGTTCTCCGTTTCTTCACCTTCCCCCT
>NW_010201608.1:0-13288 GCF_000695765.1 Mesitornis unicolor
AGGCTGGTGGAGGTGGGAGGGGCTGGGGGGTTGGGGAAAAGGCTGACCTGGCCACCGTCTCCCCAGGAGGTCGGCCGCATGAAGATTGAGCTGTTTGCCGATGTCGTGCCCAAAACAGCAGAGAACTTCAGGTAAGGAGTAGCTGGTGTTCCTGCAGCTTAGCCTGACCCTGGATTGCTAAGACTTTGGGGTGCAAAAGAGTCTCCATTGTCCAGCCTCCCAGAACTGCTCTGCCTGTTTTGCTCCTCTTTGCATTCCCAAGGAGGTATGACTGTGCAGCGTCCTGATCCCTCAGGGGAGTACATCAGGCTGGAATGGGAAGGACTCCAGTCCCTTTGTGATCCCACTGTGGAGCTTCTGATGTGCTCAGTGCATTTATGAAAGGCAGTGCCTTAATGTCGTGGTGGAGGTCTCTGCCACCGGCTGAAGGAGGTGCTGCTTGGACACCCTACTTCTACAGGAGAAGTTCAAGAAAGACAGGGAACTGCTGGAGAGAGTCCAGCGTAGGGCTACAAAGATGATCAAGGGAGTGGAGCATCTCCCTTCTGAGGAGCAGCTGAGGGAGCTGGGTCTCTTTAGTTTGCAGAAGAGGAGACTGAGGGGAGACCTCATTCATGTTTATAAATATTTAAAGGGTGAGTGTCACGAGGATGGAGCCAGGCTCTTCTCGGTGACAAACAATGATAGGACAAGGGGTAACGGACACAAGCTGAAACACAGGAGGTTCCACTTAAATTTGAGAAGAAACTTCTTCTCAGTGAGGGTGACAGAGCACTGGCCCAGGCTGCCCAGAGAGGTTGTGGAGTCTCCTTCTCTGGAGACATTCAAAACCCGCCTGGACGCCTTCCTGTGCAACCTCATCTGGGTGTTCCTGCTCCGGCAGGGGGATTGGACTGGATGATCTTTTGAGGTCCCTTCCAATCCCTAACGGTCTGTGATTCTGTGAGAAATGGCTGTACCCTGGTCTTTGTGAGACACGATGACTGCTGCACACTCAGTCTCTTACAGCCTCAGTGTTAAACCTCAGAGCGCCTCAACTGCAGAAAGTGCAGAAGTCTGTTCTGCACTGGGAGCAGGGAGGGGTTTTTGCCAGTTGCCCTTTCACTGGGGATAGCCCCAACACAGTGAGAGGAGTCCTGCGCACCAGCCAGTGCGTGCGCGCTGTATCACAGAACCACAGAATCTTTAAGGGTGGAAAAGATCAATAAGATCATCAAGCCCAACCATGAATGCAGCCCTCCGTGTTCTCGAAGCTCACGCTTTGCTCTTTTTTTGTTTTCCAGGCAGTTTTGTACGGGTGAATTCAGGTGAGTGGGTTATGGTGTCCTTTTTGGTAGCCTACTCGGAGAACCAGGGCTGGGTGAGTAGGAAGAAGGTTCACTGGGAAGTTTTTCTTATTATACCAGTACAAAATGAGAGAGTTACAGAAATCTGCTCTGACAAAATAGTGATGGGCTTGATCATTCGCAGAGAGGGCTGGCTTTCCCTTTTGGACATGACTTTTTGCTCAGGTTGCACTAAAAACCCTGTCTGCAAATCCCACCTCCCCCACCAGCGGGATCCTGTTAAGATGATGTTATGGGTGTTGTAGGGAGCCGTGTCGTTCCATGTGCAGAACCCATATGAGGTTTCCCTTGGCATCTGATAGCCCCAGCTGTTGGTCATGTATTGATGTATATCAATACCTGTGCAATGTACAGGGTGGCCCTGCGGGACTCTGAACTCCTGGGAGCATTTTGTGTGGGGATATCCGGTAAGCTGCAATGATTTTTTCCTTTTTATTTTCTTTCAGGAAAGATGGTGTCCCTATAGGTTATAAAGGAAGCACTTTCCACAGGTAATTCTTCTGCTTGTGTTTAGACACTTTCAGAGCAGCCTGGGCTGGGTGTGGGTTTGAGACCTGCCTCAGAGGCATTAATGTCCTGGGAGGCATTTGTAGGTCACGGCTCATGCCAAATCCTTCTGTGGATCTCGAGATTTGAGGGGGCTGTCAGATGCGTACACTGGGGTCGCTGGGAAGGATGCCCATCTCCTGTTCAGAGATAATTTTCTGGCATCTGTCACCTAATAGCTATCCCTATCGCTATAAACAGCAGTGGGTCCCAAATTACCTGGTAGCAACCCGTAGTTAATATCTGTTGTAAATTTTAGTCTGTAGCCTTTGTAGACCCCGATAACTTCCATTGTGCTGCGAGGCAGAACTCCTTTTCATCACACATTAAGGTTCTCGAGGCGTTTTTCTACAGATAACTAAGTACTGTTTTACTTCTTTAGGGTAATAAAGGATTTCATGATCCAAGGAGGTGACTTTGTAAATGTATGTACTTTTATATTCTTTTTGTGCTTTTCCTACTTGGTATAATACACGGCTCTTTCCAAGGGTCCATGCTGATTTGCAGGGTCTGTTGGCTCTTGTTTGAGGTGCTCGGTAGTAACTGGAGGCTTCCTCATAGCATTGCTGCCATGTTGCTGCAACAGGCTGTGATGTACTTGAAAACAAATCTGGACTCTTGCGTGGACATACCTGCTCCTTTCCTCTCTGAAAAAGCCTGGCAGTGCAGCTAGAGGCTTTTCAAACTTGCAGAGGTTTTTTTTTTTTTACCCTGTTGTCCTTCCCCCCTCTGTGTCCCCACAAATAAACCTGTGATTTTCTACTGGCTATGCTGAGAGAGATCCTAAGGACAGAACCAAGCATCTAATGCAAAGGACAGTTTAAATCCAAATGAACTTTTTGTTAGGGAATGGTCTCAAAACAGAAGGGACTTTGTGCTGCAGTGGTGGTCATGCTCTTATCTGGGGGTAAGCAGAGTCTGTGGGGAAGGCTGGAGGACCACTGGGTCTCTTCACTGTCCTAGGACTTAGTAAAATTATTTCATTTCTGGAAGTGTTTAAAAATGTGAGGGGTTTGATAAAGCTTTTTTGAGACAAAATTTGTAAAGCTTGGTTGTATGAAAGTCTCTGAGAGAACAGACCACACAGCAGGTGGCTCAGTCACACCAGGTTTTCAGGTGGTCTCTAATTATGATGCTGCTCAAATGTCCCCGTGGGCTTTATTGCTTCCACTGCAGCTCAACAAGCATTACAGATTGCATGAGTATTTGTCATTTATAAATTACACTTGGTACAAAGCCACTTGGGGAGCAAGAATGCTCACACTGACCACTAAGGTTGCGTGTGTGTTCCTGTCTCAGAGCTGACAGTTCAGGTAAACCACAGAGAACAGGAGAAAGAGAAGCAAGGGCAGAGCAAAAGATGTGGAACTGCACGTGGTATATTGCTGGAATCTTATTTTCCTGTTAAGTTTGGCCTAATAAAGAAAGTGTATGTTAAGTAGAAAGGCAGTGAAGGGAGACAGGTTACAGCATGGCAGAAGAAATGGGGCTGAAGTGACACAGAAAAGGAAAATCAGCACAGAAATCAACATAGAGAAGTTACTGTCACAGTGGCAAATTTAACTGATGATGCCAGAGGTAGCTGTGTGCATTGCTTCTGCAGCCTCCCCTGGAGAGTTTCTCCCTGCAGCGTCTTTAAGGCCGTTTTCTGAAGGGTCCCTGCTTGGTCCTTTTGGCATCACTCGGGAGTCTCTGCAGTGCTGGATGGTCTTTCAGCAGTCCCACAAGCTACGTGTCTTATGGGAACCATGGCTTGGGCTTCTGCAAAGTTATAATAAACTTGTGAGCAGTCAGAGCTTGCAATCTGCAGCTGCTAGAGGCTGTGCTGCTTTACTTTATAAGTGTCTTGAGGCCTAAGTCCTAGGGCTTGTAGTAGGTACAAGATGTCTTGGCTTGGTAGAAAATACAGCAAAAATTAGCAACTGTATTTTAGAAACTGTCCTTGCTGAACAGAGAGATCACTTCTCTGTTTCCAGTAGAGAGACAGAAAATAAGGTGAAATAAGTATGTACACCATCAGCCAACTTTTTCCACTCAACCACTTCTTTCCTTGCTACACCAGCCTGTACTTCTCCATCCCCTCCCTTTTCCCTGCCGAATCCAGGTGGATCCATACCAAGCAACCTATGGCCTCCATCTCATTCTGGGAGGCTTGGACTTAATCCTTACCATCTCCATGGGTTTCTGCCAGCATGGATGGCAAACAATGTACTATGTAGTCAGAAACTCCTGCTGCTTCTCTTCAGAAATGCAGCATCCGAACATGTTCACTGCTGGTGCATGTAAATGGCAGTACAGCGTCTGTTTTGAGTTGAGTTTAACACTGTCCTTGTGCTTGGGGATTTTAAATTCATGCTACTGAACAAATGCTGGGGCTGACTGGGCACCTCTCTTGCACAGGGAGATGGCACTGGAGTAGCCAGTATATATAGAGGTCCTTTTGCAGATGAAAACTTCAAGCTGAAACACTCTGCTCCTGGGCTGCTCTCTATGGTGAGTATAAAATAACATCATAGGACTGAAAAACTCTTGGTTCTCTTTCTCTCTGCTGTTTTTCTAAGTGTATAAATTATTTGCAAACCTCCACCATTGCATACACAGTCTGAAAGACTTGCTTTGTAACTACTGGTCAGAAGGCTACTCATGGGTTAATGTGTTGAGTAACACAGAAGTCGTGGTCCTGCAGCATCCCGTCTTTATTACCTGTTGGAGCACTGGGGCAGGCTTTGATCAGCTTTCAGAACAGCCTGATTCTTACAGTTTTCGTACGGTAGCGAGTGGCGGTGTTTTTCTGCCCTGATACTGTTATCAAACACTGACCTCAGCAAGGACGGAACAAAGAGATTTGGGAGTTTCAAAGCCATAGCAGCGTTGCCATGGTATCTTTTATAATGTGCGCTTCCTGTTCAACATTGTAGGAAAAACTGCAACCATTGCATGTTGTCTGGTAGGAACAATACACTGACTTCTGCAATAGAAAGCAAGTGGAGCCAGTGCCTCAGTGTTCCTGTCTACAGCTGCTTCTTCCCCAGCTCTTTCAGCTGCCTTGCCCTTACACCACTTGCTTTGGGCATTCACATGTGGATGAGTTACTGATCCAGTTCAAAACATGGCCCAAAAAGAGGTGTCATGACGTGGCTGAGCAAACAGTACACTGTAGTGTGGGAGAAGGGATCCAGCATCAGTATTGCCAACTTTGTGTTAAAGCAGCGTGGCTCTGGAGTTGTTCTCCTGGGCCAAACTGTGGTCCATCCCAACTGGATCCTTCCCGAGCTGGATAGCAAGACGTAAAGGATCCAATGTGTCCATGTCCTGTGCAGTCCTGCAGCTACAAAACTTGCCTGGGTCACTTGTCAGCACATAAACATGCTTTAGTACCTCCTGGTTGTCAAAAGAGCTTTGAAACACTGAAATGGACTTTAGTGATGCAGAGATGTTTTCTTTTGAGAGTGCAAATGCTCTGGGTGTTGTGCTTGGATGTGAATTAAAATTTCACACCTGCATCACACCGTTCTGTGAACCCTGTGCCAATGTGATTGTTACCTTTCTCATCCTGATCATCAGAACAGACGCCTGGTTTGGTTTGTTGTTTGTTTGTTTTTACCATTCTGAGGAAATCTTCCAAACAGCAGAAATCAGCTGCTTTTTTTAATGCCCTGGTTTCTGGCTTTCAGTTTTCCCCAGGACAATACTGTAGCAGTAAGTACTCATCACCAAAAATGTAAGGTTTTTTCAGGAGCGTGCTTTAGAGCCCAGATTTCAGCACAGTCTTGTGCTGAATATGCCTTTGTAGAAATATAATAAAAAGTTGGTGGTGCACGCTGGCATGACCAGTCTTGGTGGCGTGCCACGTCCCAGCACAGGGCACTCTCCTGCAGATGTGTATCTTGCTTCCTTTGGTTTGTGTAGCAATAAGCTAAAAATAAGCTAGGCTAGGTCTAGAGCAACGGCTCTTTCCTGTTTGAGATGAATCTGCCTTCAGTTTTGGGTACGCTTTTAATATTTTGCCGTTCTCAACCCCCAGGCAAACAGCGGTCCAAGTACCAATGGCTGTCAGTTTTTCATTACGTGCTCCAAATGTGACTGGTTGGATGGAAAACATGTTGTGTTCGGTGAGTACCTGCAGCAGAGGGCTGGCGTGCCAGCTGATGGCCGCAGACCGCTGCTTCTTCCCACTGGCTTGTGCCAGCTGAGTTGTCTGTGCAGGCAGATACTGAGATGGATCATTGTTGAAATTGCATGTTTTTTTCCCCAGGTTTGCTTTAATGCAGCTCAGTTCCTTGACTGGTGTGTGTCACGGCAGTGCAGAAGACACAGATGAGGGAAGGGATACCTTCCTTCTCCACTGTCAGAGAGGACTGAGCTTTCAACAGAGGTTTTAGATAGTAATTCTATGAAAAAACATCTGCTAACTTTTCCTGTACTGCCACTTGAGCTGTAAGATTTCAAGGCTGGCCTTTTAGCTGATGTCCTACTTACTGCTTTCTCTGATTCTTAATTAACACTGATATCGTTCATTGCCATTTTTGCATCGTTACAAAGGTTGTGTTTGATAGAGAGGTAATTCATGCTGTATTTCAGCACAGCTGGAAATTTAAAACGTGGATTTCTGCACTTAATCTCTTTTGAATGTGGAAAATGTTTTAAGAGGGGTTGTTTCCTTTATCAGTTCAGAGATCTGTACCAAACCCTGAAGTGCCCAGTGGCTCTGCACTGCACAAGACTTTTCAGGAGGAATGAAAATGTATCTGTGATGAGTGGGGGGGAGCAAAGGTGAAAATGGGTCGTATTGAAGTGGATACCTTTTTCTCATTCTAGGTAAAATTGTCGATGGGCTGTTGGTCATGAGAAAAATTGAAGTAAGTTGAATTTGCCTATTTCTCTGTGAATGTCCATGTTGGAAAGTCACGTAGAGGATTAACAAGGGTTGTTCTGTTCTTTCCCGCTGTCTGTTTATAGGATACCAGGGAATACCAGTGGATAACTGGTATTATCAGTTGTCATCATTATAAAATAGCAGGAAATCTGTTGAGGCAAAGGCTGTCATATAGATTGAGTTTAGAAATGCCATGCTCTCGTGGTTAGTCTTTGAGCGGGGATTGTGTTCTTGTGGCTTTATTTGCAATGCTTTGCATTTGTTCAGGAAGCTGAATTGAAAAGCTGTTCCATCAGCAACTCAGACGGGAGCGTAAAGCAGATCACTTCTGTGCCATTGCCTGGGATTATTCAGTGGATGCTAAATCATCAGTTCTGCTGCTCCGTGATCAGCATGTTTAATAAGAAAAATTAAATTAATCTTCGGAGGGATGTCCAGGAGCTGAAGATCAATACAGTCAGAGGTGGTGGTTACTACCAGTGTTGTGACTGGGTGTCATGGGAGGGCAGTGAGCAGATTTAACAAATAGCAGTCTGTTCTTTGAGACAGACGATGCTCACTTCATGGCACATGCATGAGATAATGTACACAAGAGCCTCTGCCGTCAGAGAATCCAAAAAGTGGGGTGCAAACAGAGCTGACAGCTGTTAGGTGTTGAGAAAAGGTGACATACAAGGAACTGCACAGCATGATATGATCCATATGTTGCCAGCTCTCTTTGCCAAAAGCACTGGCAAAAGGGTTGTGCTGTGCCTGCCTTCTGCATTGCTGCAGTGAGGGGCAGGTTATAGGCAATAAGTAAGAGAGACTCGTGAAAGAGCAGCCGGGTCCAGCACAACAAGAGGTTCAGAGTGAGGGTTGTGTTGTGACTGTCTCATACTTGGACTCCCCTTCTGCACAAACACAAGTTTGCTTTGCTTGTCGCAGCTGTGATTAGTAACTTTAAAGATGTAAGCCAGCCTCAGTGCTGTGATGCCTGCTGTATCTCATGGGGAGCTCTCCAGTTTTTGCTCTGTTCCTTCCCTCCCATTCAAGGGATCGGGTGTCTGGTAACCCAAACCTCTGCAGATGGAAAGAGGTCACCAGCTTATGGCAGGGTCAGTTGCCAAAATCCTTCTGTGTCACTGAGAGCTGTGTCAAGATTTCCCTGTTCCTGATGTTGCATGGACTCCTCGTAGCCAGTCCCCAGGAACCTGCCACTCACTGGATTTGCTGTGTTTTTGAGGTTTAACGGTTTATATTTGTTTGTCCTCAGAATGTGCCCACGGGTCCAAATAACAAACCCAAGCTGCCAGTTGTGATCTCTCAGTGTGGGGAAATGTAGAGCGATGAGAAAGAAATGTGGTAAGTCTCACTCTTTACAGGCACCAATGCAATTGAACTCTGGGCTGTTCTGCTCTTTAATTTTTTCTTGACTTATTTTCACATTCACTGGAGTCTGCAGAGAGCTGACTCAGCTCAGTGAAATGCCAGAAAATGCTTTTTTAACAGGGTTAGTTTTTTGCCAGCTCAACCCCCTGAACTGGCTTCGCTCTGAGCTACACAAGCATCAAAGGCAGCGCTGGAGGGATGAGATTTTGCAGCTGCAATTGAGGAGAAGATGGGGTTGTGGGGGCTCTGCCTTGGTTGGGGTGAGGCTGCCTTGAAGCCTCAGCTTTAGAAACCAGTGGATAAAAGGGAGCTGCAGCAGGGATCCAGTGGGTAGTCTGGGGGTGGTGAACTCTCTGACCGCTACAGAAAGTGGAGCATCTGTGTGTGGGGCAGGCAGGGATCAAGAAAACAAGAGGAGGAAGAGAGAACTTGAGCCTCCTTGCTCAGCACAGCCATAGGGCTGCCACAACTGAAGGGCCAAGGAATTACCATGTTTCATAGTTTTACCTTAACTCGGAAAAGTACCACTGTCGTCATGGGAAGGGAGATGTTTCCAGCATTTACTGTTATTCAGGCTTTATTTTGGTTAAACCAATAGGCTCAAGACAGAGCTCAGGCTAATGTATAGTATTCTGTTTCCATTTGTCTACCCACTTCACCACAGAAAACAAGCATTTAAACAAATCTGTCTAGATTTCAGTGTGTCAGTCTGCAGCTTGTCAAAAATCTGCTGTATTAGCCTTTTGGTTGCTGATTTTTCAAATTTCAGCAGGCAGGCACTGACAAAAGCAAATCCCCACCATTTTTGACCTTCCATTAAATGATTTCTGAAGACATCTGCAATTGCCCATGAAGATGTGTCCCTGCTTATGCAATAAAGTCTTTCAGATCTGCAGTGCTTCTTGGGAGCTCCTCCTATTTGATGAGGTGACAGCAGGGAATGTCATTGTTTTTTCCTTTCCCTGGTACATTTGAAGACAGAGACAACCTTGTTAAGAGGCTTTCTTGCAGTTGGGCGGACCCATGCTGATGGGTCGTGTCCCCTTTAGGGTTGTCCTCAGACCCACACTTGATCATTTCTGTTTGGAGTGCCTGATCTGTGGCCAACATCCAGCTTGAGACTGGAAGCTCCTCATTTCTAGGTAAGAGGCTGGTGCCACCTTACTTATTTCCCAGCCTGGTCTTAGGAGCTGCTGCCTCTCAGCTGCCTGTAGACAAGAACAGCATTTCTCTTGCCCAGCTTCAGATAACTGTATCAGTTACATCCTTTAAAAATCAGCCAGGAGAAACAGGCACTGTTGTTTTTAAGTTCAGAGGTAGGTGCAGATGCCTGGCGTGGAGAGCCAAGAGGACTCCTGGGTCCTCTGGCTTGTGGTTGACATGAGCTGGAGCATGCAGCAAGTAGCATTCACTTGAAAATCGCTGTAGCGGCACCCAGCGTTGCTGCACGGTCTTGCTGCTGCAGGACGAGTTGGGAATGGCTGCCCAGCATTTCAGAACTGTTTCTTCTTCGTTTCAGTGCTCCTTTGCCAGTGGTCAAGCCTGTTCTGGCTCCACGCAGTTCCAACTCCAGCCAGTTTCCGCCACTGCCCCCGTCCTCTCCGCAGGCCAGATCCGTACTCTTGACATTCTCCTGATAATATTTAATAATTGTCATCTTTTTTTAATGTTTTGAAATGTAAATAAAGAATTTTGTTAAACATGTGTGCAGTGCACATCAGTTAACACGCTTGGGGACAGATTCTTCAGGCAAAGAGGTGATAGCATCTTCAGTGATGCCCGATATCCCTGGCTGGTTTGTTAGGGAACATTCACTGTGTGTGGTACTGAGGGGCATTGCTGCTGGGTGCTTGCAAAATGGGAAAGAGGAGGTGAACTCCTGTACTCAGAAGGTAAAAAGCTGCCTGGAATAGAGGTTCTTGGCGTCTTGGGAATCTCCAGAACCTTTTTATTGGAGCACAGTAAGTTGGTATGGCACAGACTTCCCTCACCATGAATTTTTGGGGCTCGGAGGTGAGTTATGTTGTGAGTGTTGGTTAAAACCCCCAGGCTGTGGGGCTGTTATGTATGTCATGGGTGTTATAGGAATTTACTTGGGTGCTACAGCAGTGTTAGCAGGGCTTTGGGCTGGGAAGAGGAGAATGATGATGCTGTAGGAGTAGAAATCGGAGTTCCTTATCTTGTGTGGTTACAGCTGAGGCTGCAGGTGGTGGAAAAACTGACTTTCTTCTCCTAGAATCTGGTTGCAAGCTCAGCTACCTCTTGTGGGGCTACAAAGCACCCCTCGTGTGGGTTGGGCTACAGCGTGAGTCTTCTTATCCAGCAGATGAACATCACGGAGTTGGGACAAAATCTGTTCTGTCACGTACAGGTGCTTCATCCCATTGCTCCTTGGGCAGGAGTGGGGCTGTCGTGGGGAGGTGCACTCCATGGTTTGGCTTGTGCATTACCCAGCGCTAGGCTGCAAGCACTGACATATGGAGGACAGGTCCTGCAGGCACGCTTTGGTGTCCTCTTTTACCTCCTGACTGTTCAGGGTCCTTGCAGCAGACTCTGGCTGTCAGGATTCCCAGGTCACCGTTCCTGGGATTGCAGTCACTGAGGACACTCACTTCTCTCTCGTCCAAGGCATTTCACCTTCTTGTACCTGCAGAACATCAGGTGATGAAAGAAACGCGAAACACACCACCCCTTTCCTCTCCAGCTGCAAAAAGACTTTACAGAGGGCTCTTTCCTGTGATTTGAAGGTTGAAAATTCCCAATACGAAGGAGAAAATGACCTGGAGGACAGCTGTGAGATAGAGGTGACCAAAAGGAGAGAAACTCAACTGCTGGTGCTGCTCAGGACCCGTGTCCAGGTGCCCCTTCCCCATGGGGTTTAGGCAGGAGCTCTGCCTGCCAGCTGCAGTGCCAAGGTTTGCAGTTCTGGATGCGGGTACCCCAATTCACTGTCCTTTTTTACCAGCTTGGGTCCAGGCTCAGGAGCACTTTCTCAGCCCAATATATTGGTGGCACTGTGATGGGCTAGTCTTGTTTCCTGCCTGGCAGGGGTCACAGAGCTTCCCCAAATTAATTAACAGCGGCAAATCCATTACAAACTGTGAAAGTTGTTCCGATGGCTAATAATGTCCCATTGCGTTTCTCTGACGCTGAATGTGCAGAGTTTCAGCTTTCCAGTTTATATATCTTGCTGATCCTTATCTGCTGGCTGTATTCTCAAAGACCACATTGGTTTAAAGACCACATGGGTTTAATTCCTCCATGATGAAGTTCCCCTTTCAGTTCTGTTGTGTGAAGCAAGTCCCGGAGTCTTCTGCTGTAGAGTGGATGATGGATCTTCTCTCTCTGAGCTCCAGTATCTTCCTCCAGCTGTGGATTTCCTGTTTGCCATGATATTTTAAGATACGCTTTTCAATTGACTACTGAGCATCATCCAATTTTGATACCATTCAAATTTCTTCATCAAGGTCAGAATCCTGATGCAGATCCCTTGCAGGATTGTATGATTATTTTAAAGCTCTTACCTTCATTTGCTGAGTTGGAGATTGCATGGAAAAGTTACCAAGATAGCTTGACAAGACCCATGGCCATAAACCCACATTGGATGTTGTGGTGGGTTGACCTTGGCCTCATTTGAGCCCCTCACCTGGCCATGTGGGAAACCAGGTCCCTGGCTTCCATTTTTTTCACATGAGGATGGGGCAATTGGCAGGAATTTGGGTGTGATGCTGGAAAAGCGTATCCCAAGGGGTTACATGTTGGTCACAAAAATGGTGGAGTGATGGGTTGGCTTTAAGACACCTTTTTGGTGGTTGCTGGTGACCCTTTCCCTCCTCTTATTTGGAAGAAATAGCATTTTTCAAGTGCCCAAGGGAAGTAATTTGCTGGACAAGAATGCTGGGTTTCTCCTGGACCTTCTCCAGCAGAGATCTTGGATCTCTCTGAGCAACTGTAGGAGAAGACACAGGGATGGAGGCATAGAGGAGGTGAAAGCTGGTTGGTGGAGAAGGGCTCAATCAAGATAAGTTCAGTAGCAGTTAGTTTGCAGACAACACCAAACTGGGTCAGAGCGTTGATCTGCTGGAGGGTAGGAAGGCTCTGCAGAGGGACTTGGACAGGCTGGATCGATGGGCCAAGGTCAATTGTATGAGCTTCAACAAGTGCAGGACCTGGCACTTTGGTCACAACAACCGCATGCAGTGCTACAGGCTTGAGGAGTGGCTGGAGAGCACCTGGAGGAGAAGGACCCGGTGGTGCTGGTGGACAGCAGTGAACATGGTGAACATGAGCCAGCAGGGAGCCCAGGTAGCCAAGAAAGCCAACAGCATCCTGGCCTATATCAGGAATAGTGTGGCCAGCAGGAGCAGGACAGGGATCTTTCCCTTGTACTCAGCACTGGTAAAGCCACACCTCGAATCCTGTGTTCAGTTTTGGGCCCCTCACTACAAGGACATTGAGAGGCTGGAGTGTGTCCAGAGAAGGGCAATGAAGCTGGGGAGGGGTGTGGAGCACAGGAATTATGGGGAGCAGCTGAGGGTTGTTTAGTGTGGAGAAGAGAAGGCTGAGGGGAGACCATATCGCTCTCTACGGCTCCCTGGAAGGAGGGGGTAGCGAGGGGGGGTCGGTCTCCCACATAACTAATGAAAGGACAAGAGGAGATGGCCTCAAGTTGCACCAGGACAGGTTTATATTGGATATGAGGAAAAATGTCTTTACTGAAAGAGTGCTCAAACGCTGGAAGGGGCTGCCCGAGGAGGTGGTGGAGGTGTTCAAGAAGCATGCATGTGGATGTGTAACTTCGGGACATGGTTTAGTGGGCATGGTGGGGCGGGGCTGACAGTTGGACTTGATGAACTTAGAGGGCTTTTCCAACCAGAATGAATCTGTGATTCTAAGATTAAAAACCCAGCAGCGATGCTTTCCTGACTGCTCCAGGTAAGGCAAGCTGCCCCACGCCATCTTCCTCTCCCTCGCCTCCCAGCAGAGGCATGATTAAGAAAAGGCTAATTAAAGACAAGACTTTCATTAAGAGACCTCTGACCCGGGGCTACAGCCTGGCTCTTCAATGGCTTAATTACGAGTCATTTATCTTGAGTAACACCCGGGGAGGGGCTGGCCCTGGAGCTCCTTGGGGAGCAGAGCCTGGGGA
>NW_010201609.1:0-10047 GCF_000695765.1 Mesitornis unicolor
AGGCACCTCTCCCGTTTCCCAAGACTTGGAACTGAAACTGTTAGTTTCAGCCCCTTAGACGAGACTTAGCTGAAAAGTAAAATCACTAAATAGAAAATTAGTTCTGTTTACTCAAACCAGGACAAGGCACAGTACCATGAACCTGAGTACATGCTGCCAGTCAGAGTTACATTTTCCAGTGACCTGGTATTTAGCCCCTGTTACCTTGTTTCCATACCTGTAGTTTGCTGTGCAGACTAGTACATATGCTACCATGAAAAATTAAGGTTACAGTTTTATTCTGTGAGATTTCTGATACAACTTTACGTTTTCTTTGTAATGTAGCAAAGAAAAAGCCTCATGGCTAATAGAAGCACTAGGAAAATGTCACAGTTATAGCATCAACTGCAGATGTACACCCTGTCTCCCAGCCACAGAAGCAAATGATGCTTTTCAGAAATACACGTACAAATGTAAAATACTTAGGGTACTGGTTTAAAAAAAATTTCTTGCTAAATCTTGTCCTGTTGTTATAACTCATACTTCCATCTCTTATGCCCTGTTTATTGATTGGGTTGTCACTTGTGACAGATAGTTGTTTTTCCTCCCTGTTATGAAGTGCTGAGCGCGTGCTGAGCACTATGTAGCTTTGAGTATTACACCGTTCTCATCGCAGGAGTCTCTGAGCACTGTGTAATGAAAGTAATCTCACTTTTATGTATCAGAAGTTTGAAGCTTTTTGCTCTTATAATAGCTTTAAAATTGTTTCTCTTTGTCAGTGGGTGCTGCTTCCTAAAAGGGTACCAAACACATGGCTGAGGTTTGATCTTTAATTCTGCTGTATGTGACATTGTTGTGCATATTGTTAACTCTTATTGTATGTTGCTCTACAGATAAGTTTAGTGAGGACTGATGAGGTGAAAGAAACGTAGAGATCTGTAGGCTGCTTTTTTTTTTAAACATAATACAGTGCTAAAATTCTTCTGCTTTGTGGAGACGTGGTAAAAGGTATCATGTGGTTCATTCAAAGTTGGATCAGATGAAAGATTTGAAAAATCTGCAGGCATTGTCAGGGGCACAAAGTAGATCTTACACATCTCTCTTTTCTGTGGTTATTATACTTAGTTAACTATATTATATGTTGAAGAGCACAAAATCATTTTATCTATAACCCCTGGCTAAATTTTTAAATCTGATTCTTCAAGTGCAGGAAAACTTGTCATCTTCAGTCAGAAATTCACTGAGTCTTGTAAGCTATTAAAATCTCAGAGAGTAGCATTTATTCCAGAAATACCTAATAGCTCCACTGCAGAGAAAATCCCATTTGCTGGCATTTAGAGCCGATAGAGAATCACAGGCCTGGAATGGTCACCTAGAGCAGTCCTCTACTTCACACTGGGTCAGTTGTATGTGTGTCGTTGGAGAGTGGTGTTTGTCTAATCTTTTTACAAATATTTCCAGTGACGGAGACTCTTCTGTCTCCTCAGGCAGTTGGTTTTAGATGGTATGGTTTGAAATGCCTTTATCAGATTTTTTGAGTATCTGACCTGACTCCATGATGTAATTTGGGTGCAGGCTGAATATGAAGAACTGATTGTTCCCTTCCTCTCTGCAGCGGCCTTTTATATTTAAGACTGTCTTGCCCTCTGAATCCCTTCTCCATGGGCTTTATTTTGTTCAATCTTTTTTTATAGATCTTGTTTTGCAATCATCATTGTCTTTACTCCCTAATCCCTTCCTATATGTGGACATCTTTGTTGACGTGTGATGCCCGGAACTTGTGCGGCACTCTGGTCAACGTTACCAATGCCAAGTAGACCTGAAATACTGCTTCACGTGTTTCTCAAGCCATGAGGCTCTTTATACAACTGACAGCAGCTCGATAGAAATTGCTGATTCTGATATTTTATTTTTGGTATTTTGTTGGTTATTTTAATTAAGAAGAAAATCAAACTAACTGCTTCTGCTTGTGTTCTTAGTCTGCCATTTCCAGTGGATGCTGGTGATGGAGGTGGAGATATAAGTGCCAGTGTACATTCTCAAATGCACAGAAACTCTTTTCCAAGGAAGGGTTTGACTGAGCAACAGAAGGAAGGCATTGATGTGGTGAGGAAACTGATGCATAATCTGGATGAAGAAGGAGGGCTGGAAGAAATTTATACTTTCAGGTAAACTTGGCTATTCCTCTTTATCACACTGTAAATTTACTTTCTGATTTCCTCCCCAAAAGATGAAACCAATTAAGATGAAACAGTCAGTCACTTGGCTTCCGATTTCACTGAAATCAGTTAATTTTGTGACTTATATTACACTTAATTCCTTTCAAACAGCTTCTTCAGTGGCTTTAGAATAGGTAGAAAAACTTACAGATTTCACTGGAAAATGAATTGTCTAGATCTGTATTTAAATTAAAAAAAATCAGTTTTCTTCCGTATTTAGTGTTGGTGGATTTTGGAGGGAATGTTTCTATAAATGAGCTTTCAAAAACTTATTTTGGAAAGAGTTGGAATTTGTGACATAGTGTGGGTAGAAAATCTGCGTTTAACAGTAGCCTTTTTTCCTTGCTCTCAGACTTCTTTTAGCTCCCTAGTTTATCAAACTCCCAGAAATGTTTTGAGTGATGTTTTTTGTTGAATCCTGCTTTTTAATCACAGACAACTGTGCAACTGTGCCAAACAGTATACTTTTTTTTAGAAGCATTCCTAGGGCAAGAATTGAAACGTGGTTTTTCACTTGATGTTTACCCAATGAAAGAATAAAAATATGTGTGCATCTGAAAAACTGTAGCTAATGGTCCGTCCAAGACTCTTCCATGTAGGTGTTGTCTCAGCTGGGAAACAAGCAAAATACATCTATGCACCTTATAAAAGTCTGATTTTCTTGTCTTAGTAGTTCTGTTCTGCAGTTACAAAGTGTCATCTTTTTGACAAAATGGTTTTCAGGAAACTTAGTAGACCATAGCTGTAACGTGATTAGCAAGTATAATTTTTAGATGAGATGCCTGTGTGTTTGCATGCTGTTATTCATAATTTTATTTGTGGGATTTCCTTCCCTCACCCTGCCCAGCTGATCTGACAAGGGAGGTTCAGGTTAGAGATAAGGAGGAAGTTCTTTACTGAGAGGGTCGTCAGAAGCTGGAACAGGCTGCCCAGGGAGGTGGTGGAGTCACCATCCCTGGATGTGTTTAAAGAGCGGGTAGACGAGGTACTTAAGGGTATGGTTTAGGGGGTAGACAGGAACGGTTGGACAGGATGATCTCAGAGGTCTTTTCCAACCGAGTGGTTCTGTGATTCTGTGATCTCCTTTGCACCTCAGCAGCCAGTTAAGCTGTTACTTCAACGTTAGTGTGGATTAGTGAAGAAACACGTATCCCTGTGTGTGTAGCCAATACTACTCAACAGAGCAGTCTTGAGGCTAGAAAAAAAGCAGCCTTTGTCATTGCATCCAAAGACAGCACAGAAAAGCAGTATTTTTCTGGGCCCGTTTAACTGTTAAGATAATCCATGTGCATGAAGCTATGATGTGGCTTGGCCCCTTTGTATATTTTAATGACAGGTTCTTGCCACTGTATAAGCTGTCTTTGTGCCATGTTTTCATGGGAAATGTAAAATCTTTGGATAAATAGGCATTTTGGGGTGAAGAGATTAAAGCTTTAGTTGTTTAAGTTGTTTAAGAATATGAGACTTTAGATGCAGTTAAGTTGCTTATCAAGCTGAAGAAGTTAGCCTTGCAAATGTATTGCGATAATTTACCAACTCTGATGATACACTCTCTGTTTTCCTATAGTCATTATACCTGCTGGTAAAAATATTTCAACTCCAGTGAAAATAAATTAGTCATGCAGGAACATAAGTGGGAAAAGTTTGTTGTATTGTGTTAAGGTTTGATATTCTGACTATCAGCCTCTGGGTTTTGGCGGAAGGGATTGGAGAGCAGTAGAGAAGAGATGTGTTTTTAAAACACAGATTGAAATATGCATTTACTAGGGTTTTACTGGCTGAGGCTTCTCTAATAACAGGGATAATTTTTCTTCTATAAACATAAGAAATTAAAGGATTGAATTAAAGAATTTATTAATTTAAAGAATTAATAAATTTAGCCTAAATTACATTTTTAGGCATTTGACACTTGGGTATTTGATTTTCACATTCATCCTTGCATGTATCTGTTGCAGCAGTTTTAATGATGTGCTAACAGGTTCTTTTTAAAAGTCCTGTATTGATTGCCAGAAAAAGTAATATTTGCTCCCTGCCTTTCTTTCCCCAAAGGAAAAAAAAAAGGAAATAAAATGTTTATCTCATTATAAAAAATCCCAGTGCATTTTCTCCTTTCCCTATTAGAATTTTCAGAAACTCCTCATTCACCCTAAGAAATTTGAAAAGTAGAATAACAAGTTGAATTCTGTACTAATTTTGTAGGAGTTGATCTTAATTTTTGCCAGACAAGTGCTTTACTCAAGAGAGAGGTAGATTTTGGGTTTTATCATCATGTGAAAAAGGTGAGGTCAACGCTGTTTTCTTTTTGCTTCATCATGCAATAAAAAAAAAACCTGAGTGCTTTCTCTGCACTGGAATTTTATAGCAAAGTAGCTGATCCAGTTTGCGTTAGCTGAAAGCTGTTGTGGGGTGCAAGCCCATTTGATTTCACAATAATATATTATAAATTACTTTTACTGTCAATTTCTAATTTTTGGACTCCATTGCTTCAAGTTGTGCAGCTGAGTAAACACTCTGGTGTAAAATCATCACAGTTCCTTTTTGTAGCATTTTTATGGACTTGCATATGTGCTGTTCAGGCTAGAAATGTTCAAAGTAATTTTTTTTGCTCTAACTGAATGCCCAAAAAAATGGAGTTCATTAGTACTGTATTAAAAAAAAAAGTGTCAGAAGTTAATTACCACACAAACAAAATCCTGTTAATTGAAACTGAATTCTTTATTTCTTCACCTCTACTGCAGAGAACATTTTACTGCTTAGAGCAGTCTCTTCTAATTTCAGTTGTTCAGCTAACTGCATGCCCTAATTGGGTGAGCACAGATAAATGTAAACTGCTTAATAAGCAATTGTGTAGTTCCATCACAAGACCTACTGACAAACTCTCTTTAAACCCTAATGTTACACCATCACAAAGGCTCAAGATGGGAATAATCTACTGTACCGCCTCTTTGTTTTCCTTCTCTTTTCTGACAATAGTTAATGACAAGATTATTCATACGCTTTATTTTCTAATGCTTTATGCAGTCTAAGGTGAAACAATTGGACTTGTGCATCTCCTTGAAGAGAGTGTATTGTCTGTAGTATTTTATTACAGTTCACTGGAGCTCATTTCTGTTTTCCTGATTCCTTCATTTAGAAAAAGCCTGGAGCGTCTTTCAATGTTTAAGAAAATAGAAAGAAGACCTATGCCTTGGCCCTGTCAGCTCACTATTGGTCCTAATTTGTCTATAAGGATTGTGGCCTACAAATCAGTAAGTTCATAAAGTTGTACATTTTAGTGTATTTTGGCAGCAAGTTAAGTGCAGCTGCATGTTTTTTCCTTAAAGCTAAGAAAATAAAAGATAAAACAACATCCAAAATAATTATGGTAGAGATTTTATGTGCGTAGAAGCCAGTACATCTGAAACTGTGGTTCCCACAGCAGCTCTTAACTTCGCTATATTGTACACATATGTTAAAGAACTAAAATTCACAATGTGCAGAAATAGAAGTACTTGTGATCTACGCTGTGACACTTAATGGTATTGCAGCTGATGAACCTGAATAAAAATGCTGCGATTGTGTGAAGCTTTCCGTTCAGCATCAGTGATAGGTCTGCAGCTCAAGGAGACTTAATACATGTTTCTTAGGCATGAGAGGTATTACGCACATGTGTATGTAGAATGGTGGGTGTAAATTATTTACCAGCTATTGTTTCGAATTGCATCTATTGTTATTTCAGTCTTGGAAATAAAAGATGTATTTTTTCAGCTTGTTTGCTTTATCCTGTTTAGCAGAGCTTGTGTACAGTCAGTGTATATGGATTCTTCACACAGTGCTAGGAAGAAGGAAGTGTATTTAAGCACAGAAAATGTGCAAAATTCCAGTTATTGAATAAGTAATAGATATCTCTATAGTGTGGCAGCATGCATGGATGTGGTGAGATGGAGATTAATTATTTGAACCCAGGAAGAGAAGTCTGTCCGATGTTGCACCGTTGCAAGATGTATTATGAAGTTGAAATATATCTGATTTCTGAGAGATAGGAATGCCAGCCTTGAAAGTGATCTCTGCTGCCAGCTTTCTATTTGTACTTATTCATAATTTTTAAAATTAGGATATTGTGCTAAACCTGTACAAATATGCAATAAAAATCCCCTCCCGAAGGTGTTTACACACAAAATAAATGAAGCTTGGGAGAGTAAGCAACATGAACAGTGTGACTAGCCTGAGGTCATACAGCAGTTGGATCAGAGCTAGGAATAGACTTGTGGTATCTACTGACATAATCTATTCTGTCTTTTCTGTTTTGTGCCTAGTTCTCCATTTTTCTTCTCATTCACTAAGTGTACCATCAATTTCACTTAAGTAGAGAGAAAACAAAGCATTTTTCTCTCCCTGTAGTGGGGAAACATTCATTTATTGCAGATATTTATTGCCTCTTTCCCCTCCCAGTCCCGTAATGCAACTGAGATCTTTTTCTGCCTTTGGGGAAGTTGCAGTACCATAGAGTGTATTTATCGTGTAGTAAACCTGATGCAAAACTTGGGCAAACAAGCTGAATGAGCACTGAATCTTCTTGTATCTTTAACATATATCTTAATGCTTTGTTAGAAGCGTTTATGTAAGTGGAGGAAGAGGAATACATAGCAGGGAAAGTACATGTTGTCTTGTCACTAAAAGACTTCCACAAATGACTTAGCTAATGACATTAATGAATGAATACGCAGTCAATATGATATAGTTCAGGTGTTAGGTCTCATACAGATGAAACAGTGTGCTGAAAGCACTGGGGGAGCTGTCAGCGATGCATATTTGGGGCTGTCATTATTAGTCCCTTGCTGGCAAAATAATACAGCGCTCGGTCTAAGAATTTTTTGCATATTCTGCTAAGCATTCTGGATCTCACAGAAATGTTAAACATTCCTTTTGTTTGAACTTACAAAGGTCACAGAAGAGAAGGTGAAAAAAATTTGGTCAGTTGTGGATGCTAAAACCCTCAGAAAAGAGGATGTGCAAAAAGAAACTGTTTACTGCTTGAATGATGATGATGAGACAGAGGTTCAGAACACTGATACTATTCAAGGTATGACTTCTTTATGTGCACCCTGAAGGCAGCGTGAAGATAATTCCTGGTACTTTTACATCACCTAAGGGACTTTTAGTTTTATACTTTGAAGCCTAGCTCTGGTCTTAGAATGTAAACTCTGTAAGCTGCTGGAACATGGAAACTGTTTGTCTTCACGTATTTTAAAAATTCTTACTTTTGCCAGTAATAGAAATAATAATAATACCACCAGGTGGAACTTGGAACTCACTACAGGTTCCCAAAATGTCTGCTGTGAAGGACCATACCTCAGGTCTGTAGTGAGTAGTGCTGCTACCTCTTTTCTGCTTTAAAATCTTCAGTTGTACTGATAACAAACACTTTCATAACACTGCTTTTTTGCTAGATAAGCAACTATTCTAGATATTCTGCAATTGAGAAGATGAAAACATTAAAACAAGGCTTAGTGTTCAAGAGTATTAGCTTTGCTGTTTAAATTCCACAACAGGTCCAATCTGAAGTAGTGGTATGCAGAGTGCTTGTTTTATAACCTTCAGCTTCTTTCCGAGTGCTTTAAATTCCTTGGAAGACTAAAGACCCCAGGTACCACATGAAATAGTCTCCTTCTTAAAAATGGAGTTAAGCAAATATGTTTAATTTTTTGCAATTATATAGATATATTTTATTGCTATTTTTTTTCTTTCCTTTGCTATTTCAATGCCACGCAAGTAAGGCAAGTGTATTAACTCTGAAGGTCAGAGCTATTCACATAACAGTATAGAAAGTGCTGTCAAGTGAATAAAATTAATTGAAAAATGAAGATAAATGCTGTATTTTTTTATTTAACCTCATTCAATTGCAGCAATCATAGCTGTTTTGTAGCAGTAGCAGATAAAAATGTCCTAATGACAGTGTGGCTTTTATTTCTTTAAGCAGAAATGATATTTAAAAGCTAGTAGTTTGTTTATGTTTTATAACTTCAAAACTTTTAGTAAAATTAAAAAAGAATCCACTTCTTACAGTGACTATATTTTGAAGCATTTGTGGCTGTTCTCTGCTGATGTTCTGACTGCATAAGTCAGTGAGTAGTTGCGGGATATTAGTGTGAAAAAGTGATGAACAGTTCAATGTGAACAAAAGAGACGAAAAATTTCTCTATCAATGATGTGATATTTCTTACAGTTGAAGAGCTGCTGACGCCTCATGGACTTTTGTGGACATTTTGAGAAATGTCATAGTCAATATTTAGCATTTGAAGCTCTAATACTGAAATTGCTTTCATTCTGCCTGTGTGTTTGCTTTTCAGTTCCCAGGAAAATTTATGTACAAACAGGTTTTTCATCTGGGGGTTTACCTCTGTTCCTCATGCTTTCTATTCACCTGGGGATATAATCCTTAGTCTGTGACAGTAATAAAGTTATGATGTTATAAGGAGGATATAGGAGCTTGAGGTGGGGAAATAAGCAGCTGGAGCAGATGATACCTCTGAGAAACTAACAGCTTCCTATGTTGTGGAGATATCTGTAATGTAAGGCACAGGAAGAAAAACACAGAAATGTTTAGAAAGACCACTTCTGCATACAAGTGTGTTTTCACTGTCCATTGCTTGTGAGTAGTGGTAGCTCACACTGTTAACACATTTTGGTCTCTGAAGCCCTTCTGGTGTCATTTCCTGTCCATGATTTGTGGTATGTTTTGGGTTTTTTTTGTATTGCATTTGCAGGGGCTGTTGCAGTGTATTTGTTGAAATCTGTTCTGATTTGCTTAAGTCTGTTCTGTGAGCATAACTTTGTTGGTCAAGATGTTCAGTTTCCGTGTTTCCTGCTCTTTACAAGGGTAGCCACGTTACATAAAACAGTGTACAAGGAATGCAACTGCTGTTCGTGAAGTACAAAATGTGTCTATGGGGTGTGTGGGTTTTTTTGTTAACAGGGAAAGTAATTTGACGAGTGTGTGGAGTGTAGCTGTGGGGTATGCATGCATTGATAAAATATTCAGAGAGCTAATTTCAGTGTTAGAATTGTAGGCCCATATGCTTACCAGATGCTCTTCTCTTGTTCTCCAGGGTTTCGCTATGGAACTGATATAGTTCCTTTTTCCAAGGAAGATGAAGAGCAAATGAAATACAAAACAGAATCGAAATGTTTTTCTGTTCTGGGATTCAGCATGGCCTCTCAGGTACAGTACAAAACGTCTTCCAGTTCAGCTTCCAGGATTGTTCAAGACAATTGATTTCAGTTTGAATTCATTAAGTTATGGAGGTGTACTGAGTTCCAGTATTGGAAATGAGGCATCTGCAGTCAGGTATACAGGGGTGACTTATTTGCCGATTCCACATGTAAACAGTGTGTAGTCTTGTGAAGGAGAGAAGATCCTAAATGTGGCCGCTGGGCTCTCAAGTGACGCAAGAGCCACTGAACTCAGATCTCTGCAAGGTAGAGAAAGGTATTGTTTCATCTCATGAACTTAAATGGTGACGTCAGATCTGCAACAGAAGATGGTCTCTCTTCTGTTCAGGTCATGCAAAAGCCTTTTTCGGCCTTGTTCAGCCACAACTGACTGTTCAAAAACTCTCCATATTTCAGTGAGATGCTTGGTATTTGTATGCACTTACCTGTACTTGTGGTATTAACTTTGGCATTCATTTTATCCGGAAGTTGTAAGACACTTACATTGAGCAAGTACATTGATAAAAGCTGTCCAGCACAAGGTGATTTCCTGCAGAAAATCCAGGACTTAATCATTGAGTCCTTCTTGAAGGAGGACACACATGGAGAAAGTACAGAGATATGTAATTACTAGAAATGTTAAGCTGCTCCCACTCTT